>NC_079147.1:253693210-253746312 GCF_945859685.1 Eupeodes corollae
CATTTAGAGCCCTTTTTTTAGGTTTGGGATAGCTCCAGAAATTCCCTATAGCAAGCCTGCAAATGGATTTGGGATTAAGCATTTCAACAAATGTATGTACGAACCTGAGTGAACCTTATATGGGATGTGGGATGTGGTCTTTACCCAGACTGAATTTTAAGTTGATATAAAATATTTAAACAACAACATTCTTAGCGCAAAGTTTAGATAAATTTTGTTGTTTGGGGGTTAATGGTTGCATATTTCAAGGGGTTGCAGTTCCTTTTGTTGTTGTTGGTTTCTTAAGAGCCATAAGAAATCTCAAATCCACAACCCACCTTTGTTCACATATCCATCTATGTGGTTGATAGGTTTTTTCTTTCTTGGGATAAGTTTGAGTATAAAAGTTAAGAAGAAGAAAAATAAGGCTGATGGTATATTTATTGCTTTCCGCCCAACTCTTACCAAAAATCGAATTTAGTTGAATAAAATATAAATTGGGATTTGTTATGGTTTTCTATTTTTTTTTCTCATACTCTCAGCCTTTTTTTATGGTTTGCTTTTGTAGTAGCAAAACTATTCGAAAAAGCAATGTGTAATTCTGGAAAATGTGAATTTGTATTTTATGGCTAGCCACAAAAGCTGATAGCCTAAAATAGCAAAATGGGATTAAGATGTGTTTTGTGTAGAGTACATACATCTATAGAGCTCAAAGGTTGCGGAAGAGAATTTATACTTAGAAAACAATTTTGGAAGTGAGTGGGTTGAATATAATACCTTAACGTAGAAAACAGATATAGGTGGGGTTTATTGTTTGGTTTTAAACGCCTATCGATTGGAAATAGATACAATGTTAATGTGTTTGAATATTATAGAGAGTATGTAGTGAAGCTATATATAGGATTTTACCTATCTTCTATAGAAGTACTCACATATAAGTCGCTTTTATTACTTTGGGGTGGATGAGTAAGGTAAATTGATTTAATATTGAATTCATTCTGGGAAAGTTTACTTAACGATGAAGCCGAGGAAAATGATGATTATGAGAATTTTCCGTTGCTGGAATTGTTTGATGGGAAACTTGCAAAATACCAGGTAGTAGCAGTCTTTTGGGATTGATACTATTTGGGAAGAGCAATGAACCAAAAGAGTATAAATCTGAATTCAGAAAAGTTCTGAACGATGTCAAAGAATCTTTTATGATGATAAGACAAACAGAAAAAAGGACCGAAATTGTTACTTTTCTATATGGAACTCGTGAAAACTTTTACCTTTTATATTTTGTTCGTAATAAGTGGAATTGGCATTTAAAGACTTTCTAAAGGTATATGCCATCGACAAAATTTAAGATTCTGAAGAAATATTTAAGATGTGAGGCTATTTTAGAAGTTTTTTTCTGAAATTAATTCTTCCATTTCAATTTTCTTAAGAAAAACTTTCTCTATGAAAATTGAAATAAGCACATCGTTATTCGCAGGGCACTTAATATTTCAAAATCTATTTAAATTGAAAGGAGGATTGTTTGTAATTTTTGAGAAGATTTTAAAAGTGAAATTTGCATAAAAATAAATAGTTAGAAGTCAATAGCTTTATGCTTACGGTTCCGGGGTTAAACAAATAGATGTACATACTTCTCATAGAACAGGGTTTTCTAATAAGAGGTTCATTTTGTTAATTTAGACCTAGTGTCGGAACAAATTTTTTGAATGGAGTGATACCCTGGCAGGTTTTATTTTTCGCCCGTTATTGGGAGTGAGCGTTCGAAAATGGTTATTTTCAGATTTTGAGGTCGAAATGCTAACCACATGACTCAAAATATAATAATGATAATATATATTGAAAAATCCGAAGAAAATTCAGTGATTAAAAAAGAGACTGGGATGTGACCAACTCTGATGGCTTCCCATCCCTTCTGTCCATTTGTCTTACTTAAAAAGATTGTAGGTTTTAGTTTTTTGTTCAAAAGTTGTCCGTTGAATTATTCTTAAAGATTTAAAAATTACCAATAAAATTTTGCATTTGATGAAATAGTTTGATTTCAAAATCTATTTTTGTTAACGAAATGTTAAGCTTAGAAAACCAATCTTTACCAATTTTAAAACCATTTCATAAAACTTTTTATTTCTTATATAAAAAAATACAAATTGGAATTAATGAAATAAGTTTGAAGTCAATATCTTCTATTGTTCACGGGATATCGAAAACCGAACATACATTTTTACCAAATGTTAGTACCTACATACTATGTTTTCATAAATTTATTTTTTTTATGAAAAACGGACTGTTGGATTTTTAGAATAAATTTACCAAATGTCGAAAACAACATGTCTGTTTGATAAAATTAGTTTGAAGCCACTATTTTTAATTTTTCAAAAAAAAAGTAAATTTGTCCCAAGTTTTAGTATTTTTTTTAAGGTTTTTATTAACTTCCCATAAGAAGTTATGGTAATGGGTCCGATTTGTCAAATTGAAAATTTTGACATTTCTCGACGTTTCAAGGTCCCTAGAGTCAACCTAAAAGATTTTTAGAAAGATGTCTGTGCGTGCTTGTGTACGTATGTACGTCCGTACGTTCGCGACGTTTTTTTTCGTCGTCCATAGCTCAAGAACCAGAAGAGATATCGACTTCAAATAAATTTTGTTATACAGATAATAAGGCAGAAAGATGCAGAAAGGGCTCTCAGGAAAATTGCGTGGGTGGTTTTTTTACCATAGCAGTTTGAAAAAAGGTGAACATTTTGGTTAACCCTAAATATCTTACGGACCAAAAACGCTAGAGACTTGAATTAAATTTTATATAATATATTGTAATTATAAATCAAAAAAACTGACAAAAAAAGTGTCTCCTCCAAAATTTGACAACTAAAATACGATTTCATCTCCAAAACAATTTTGTACAACAAAGAATAATGTTTTTGACATTTGATAAAAATTTGAGAAAAAATTGAATTGACAGTTTGTTGTAAAAAATAAAAATCTAAAAAAAAACATTACTCAAAGTTGGTAAAAATTGAAAACATCTTTTCAAAACATTGAAATTTAGGTTTCAAACTTATTTCATTTTAGCAGAAATATTGTTTTCAACATTCTGAAAAATGTTGAGAAAAGTCGAATTGATAGTCTTTTTACAAAAAATAAAAACCTAAAAAAAAATAATGAAAGTTGATAAAAATTGATTTTTGACTCAAATATCTTTTCAAAGCTTTGAAATATTGGCTTCAAACTAATTTGATCTTATAAGAAATATTGTTTTTAACATTCGATACAATTTTGAAAAAATCAAATTGACAGTTTTTTTACAAAAAATAGAACTCAAAAAAAAACCAATACTAAAACTTGGTAAAAATTTACTTTTGACTCAAATAGCTTTTCAAGAATTAAAAATATTGGCTTCAAACTTACTTTATTTCACAGAAAATATTGTTTTCGATATTCAGTAATTTTTATATAAAAATCCAACAGTCCGTTTTTTCATAAAAACTAAAATCTACAAAAAAAAGTACGCAAATTTGGTAAAACTTAAACTGTGAGTATAAAATTTCATACAAAAACCTCCTTAAAATTGTAAAAATTAAAAAATCTTGACCCGTGTCAACTCTTTCGCCCCATCTCCCTCCTCATACGAATCCAATCGAAATCGTTGGCTTATGAAAAAGAGAGGAGATAATATAAAGAAACTGAATAAAACAACAACAATTACTTGTGTGTGCTTAGAAAAATGCTAATCGGTTCAGTATAGTTCGATAGAACGAAAAAACCTGTAATTGGCTTTCAACTTTTATGTGGGTGCGGTGGCGTAGTGCGTAGTGCACTAGCTCCTCACACTCTAGATCGCTTGTTCAAGCCCAGCTCGGGCAAAAGTTCTTCTAAAATTAAATTGAACAAAAAGCGATTAAGCACCACTAAAGGAGTCTGATGATCGGGTTGGCCCCCGTAAAATAGCTATAACTCCAGCCTATGAACTTGGCGGTAGCACACACAAGTTGTTGTTGTTTCATTCTTATATTCAATTATAAATTCGGCAAGCAGCTGCCTTAAACTGTGAGTATAAAATTTCATACAAAAACCTCCTTAAAAAAGGGTTTTTCAATAAGGGCGGGTATAGATATTGAAATAGAATAAAAAAGCCTTGTTTGAGGTATTAACAAAATTGCTTCTTTTATTTAAAAGCCGCATGTATGCCATAAAGTATGGAATTGCAAATCATTCTAATGCTCGCCCCGCCACGGCTTCTTACGGTGGCACAGATCCGAGTGGTCCAATTTTCAATGACTCTTCTGCATAGATCCAGCTAAATTTGAGCGATGGACTGATGTGTTATGTTCACCTTTTTTGCATCGGTCGATTGTGGTTTATTTGCATAGACCCGCGACTTCAAGTCCCTCGTCACTTAAGATGATTTTTCGGTCAAAATTGGGGTCCACTTCCAAACGAAGATAAAGTCCATTCAGCGAACAAACGGCGGCGTTGTCTATGGTCACTACCTTTGAGCTCCTGGGTCAGTTGGATCTTGTACGGGTGTACAGTTTAAGTCTGCGAAAGGTAAAATTCTTGTGCACGGTTAATAATAGACTGCCTCGGGTTCTGCTGTGAATTTTCACGGTCTTGCCGCTGAGTTCCTTGTACGTATGGGTGTTGGCTGATTGTTTACTGAACCGGTCTTCTAAAATTTGGCCACCAAACGTTGAAGAGTTAACTGTGAAGGGCCACCACGTCTACCGTAGAATGGGAGCAATGCGCGCAACGCTTGCATTAACGAACATTCATTTTGATAATAATAAATTAGGTTTCGCAACAGTCCGTAGAGAACTAGGGCCTAGTGACTTACAACTCTCAACCATTCCTGTGTGCGAGTAATTGCAGGGATGGGTGGGACCATCAGTTTATTTGCCGAATCCGAACGGCTTATTTGAGAAAGCACTTTATCATGACAAGAGGTACTCTTGAAGAATTTGTCAATTCCTAGCAGGAGGCAATACCCGTGAAAAAACTTAAGGTGGCACAGGCAGGGATCAAACCCAAGACCTCTCGCATGATAGTCCAACGTACGAACCATCATGGCACGGGTACTACCATTTTGATTATAAAGTTTTATCATTTGAAAGTGCTGTTCAATCGTGTAACTTGTCGAGATGATTTGGCATAAACAACTGAATATAATAATAAACAAACAATTTGACAGACGTCACCAAAACAAAATGGCTACCACTCTTTCTTATAATATAAATAAAATTATGTTTGGTTCATCAATAAAATGTTACCGCGTCAATAGAAAAACTTGCACCTGCAGTAGCATATTTGTGGCTTGAGGACATGAGTAACGAACCTGCTCATTTTAAACTTCTTAACAAACTTACCAATTGCTTGCGTAGTCAGTATAGATTATGATAAAACAATCGCGTTAGGCACCAAAAGTGGCTACTTTTGAATCACTAAACTTTTAGTAATTGCGATCCTTTATCGTAAATGGTAAATAATTATCCAATATTATGGCAGTGAAAGTTTGAGAGCTTAATGTCGGCGCAAGCATTAAGTTGTAAAGTTGAATGTACCTGTGTGAAGACATTATGGCCGAAACTTTTCAACATTTATTTCTCATTTCACAATCGACTCATTTTCGACAAAAAAAATTAATTCTTATCATAACCAAGAATTTAATATCTAAACATTTCCAGCAATGTGAGTACATATTTTAAAGTTTTTTTTTGTTTTAAATGAATGTTAGAAATGTGTTGTGCGGAAATAAAAATATAAATTTTTCATATAACACAAAATCCACAACAATCTAAGCAATTTAATGAAAATGCATTCATCCTTGCACATTTTTAAGAACACTCCTTATCAAGTGTGCGTATAACCCAAAAGTCCTTTGCATTTAAATTGCAATAAAGTGATGATGAATACACACACATACAATACATATATGGTATGAGTTAAGTACATACAAACTCAATAGTTTGCAGTTTTGATATAACCCAACCTTACCTTTATTCTTTGCATCATAGAGCCATGAGGATGTGGAATTTTGTGATGCTGTTCTGTAGGTTTATGTGAAGTGTATAGAATCACAAGGATGTGCCTGAATTCATCTATGAAATTTCAAAAATGTTGGTTTTCGTAAAATTTCGGAAATAATTTCAAAGTAATTATACAAAAGGATTTTATGAGGAAAATGTTCATATTAGGTTCGAAGTGTATGCACTGCACATCCAATTCAGTAAATGAGAATTTTAAGTGCTCGAAGATGGTATAATTATATTGATTCAATCCTCCATAGAATTCAATATGAAGTGATGAAACATGTTCAAAATAAGCGTAAGAAATTAATTTTAAAATGTCAATATGGTTATAGACACAGTTAAAGAGGTAACAATTAAGGGTTGAAAGAACAAGGGTTTTTGGTATTAAATTGGTTTCAAATATTATACGACTTAGATTCAATTTTGTTCTTTAAAGCATACGAGTACTCATACTAACAAATGGAAATCAAATGACCGCAAACCTATTGTGAGGGATTTGTTTGAATGATAGTCAATTCAAAATCATGACTTAAAACGATATATTGTTCCAAAAAGGCAACAATGATCAATTGGACACCAAAATCATGTGATTTGACTTATATTTTTCTGGGACTACAGAAAAAACAACATTACAGAAGTTATGGCCAAGGTATAGCCCGAAATGTGCGGTTTTACCTGTAATATTCCAAGGACACAGTGAGCATTACTGAAAAATGGAAGAATCACAAAAGAGGTGGTGGTGTACATTGATTTTTAAGTCTTAAAAAATCTAATGTTAGTTAAAAACAGAGTGTGCTAAGTAAGACCGGAACTGGGCTCAAGGTTATTGATTGACATTTCAAAAAGCTCAAGGAATTCAGCTGGACTGTATTTTTTCTTATATTGTTGCTTGTACTTAACGGTTCGAAAAAAATGTTTGATGAGACGAAGAAAGGGGTCGCTTACAACGAAAGCACGTATTTTCGATAACAGAGCAGACTTCATCAAATGCCTTTCAAATATCAAAAGCAATAATCTTTCTTTCTTCAAAACAATACAAAGATTTATTAAATTGTTCAGTGAGGTGAATCATGAAATCAACAGTAGAGCTATTCTTATGAAAACCGTACTGTCGGTCATTAAAAAGTTTTTGTTGATCGTGATATTACTTCAACTGATAATATTTAATCAGCGTTTATATGACTTTTGTAAGAAGGCACATCTCAGTGCAATCAGTTGATAATTTAAATGATAATTAAAAGAAGAAAACTTCTTCAGAATATGTTTCTTAAGATCTTTAAGAATTCTTGATATCGTATATTATATTGATCATAGGAGCGAGGACACGAAAAATAAGCAGATACAAAAATATGGTCAGATATTCGTAAAGCCGTCAACACACTGATTGTTAATTTACCAGGTATAGAGATGAGAAAGAGTATTTTCTGCTCTGACATTAAAGTTCGGCACAAGCTAAATAAGGCGTTTAAGCTTATCAAAAGTCATATTAAACATTGTTTTGATTGTTGTCTTTCTTGCAAGGAAAGCCATCAAAAATTTTGAACATTAAAACCGCTTGTTAAAAGTCAAAAACTTATAAATAAAATAAATGGCTTTTATGTGTTTTATTAGCTTCCCATAGGAAGATATTGTAATCGGTTCGATTTGTCGATTTTTAGAGAGATGTCTGTGCGTACGCTCGTACGTCCGTACATCTGTACGTTCGCGACATTTTTTTCTTCGTCATAGCTCAAGAACCAGAAGAGATATCGATTTCTAATAAATTTTGTTAAACAGATTACGTATTTGTATAGTGATACCAACCAAGTTTATTTTTGGAAAAAAATCCTATTAACTTTTTTTTTATACATCAAAAAAACTGATGAAAAATATTTGACACCTCGAATATTTTACGAACAAAATATAATTTTATCTAAAAAATATTTTCATACAACGAAAAATAATGTTTTAAGATCTGGTAAAATTAAAAGAAAATTCGAATTAACATTCTTTTTACAAGAAATATAAAAGCTAAACAACAATAATAAAAATTGGTAAAAAATGACTTTCAACTCAATCATCTTTTCAAAATTTTGATGTATTGGCTTTAAAATACCTTAAGAAATATTATTGTCAACATTCTGTAAAATTTTAAGAAAAATCGAATTGATACTTTTTTTACAAAAAAAAACTAAAAACCCATAAACAAATTACAAAAGTTGGTAAAAATTGATGTTTTGAATCATATATCTAGTACCCGTAGCATGATAGTTAGTGCGTTGGACTGTCATGCAAGGGGTCTTGGGTTCAATCCCTACCTGTGCCACCTTAATAAAAAAAAAAAAAATTTTGCGGGTAATGCCTCTTGCGAGGAATTGACAAATCCTTCAAGAGTAATTCTTGTCATGAAAAAGTGCTTTCTCAAACTAGCCGTTCGGATTCGGCCTAAAATTGTAGGTCCCTTCCATTCCTGACAACAGTACTCGCACACAGGAATGGTTGAGAGTTGTAAGTCACTAGGCCCTGGTTCACAACGGACTGTTGCGCCACCCCATTTGATATCTTTTCAAAACTTTTACCTATTAAACATTTTTTTTGTCAACATTAAGTGAAATTCTGAGAAAAATCTAATTGACATTTTTTTTAACAAAAAATAAAAAGCTAAATAAAAACAATACTAAGACTTTCTTCAAATATCTCAAATTAATTTCATTCATCCAATTTGTAAAAATTTTTGAAATATTACTAAAATTGATAAAAATTTGTTTTTGAATTAAATCTTAATTAACAAAACTAGATTTTCAAACTAAACTATTTCTTTATTTGAAAAATATTGTTGGTAATTTTAAAATTTTTGAAACATAACACGAAAACCTAAAAACTTGTAAGCAAAACAAATCGACAGACGTGATTTGAAGTTATCAGTGTGGGTCGCATTCCAGCCTATTTTTTAGATAAACTTTCGATACTAAAAAATGGATGACCATATCTAAGAAAAACTTTATTAATATAAAATCTGAGTGTAGGTTTTATTGTTTAAGGTAGAATTTAAAAGCTTTAACATTTCTTACGGCAACACTTCACTTCATTAAAACGATTATCTACAATTAAGTTGTTATTATTAATAAATTCTACAAACATATTTAAGTATCTTAAAGAATTTCCGCTGTTAAAGCCAACTACCAATTTTTCAACTGCATATTTTTTAGGATAAAGGCATTTTCATGCCTTAAAATAATGTGAGCTATTGAAAAACACAATTTTATCCTCATTTTCGATATGTTTTCTACAAAACTATTAATGGTATCAAAGAACATATTAAAATGTTTATAATTTTAAATGTTTTGGATGACTTTAAAAAATCATAATTTTGGAGTTATTAGCGCTTTTCACCCACCTTCATTTCTTCTATCCGAATGAAGGGCTCATTTTATTGAATGTTAAAGACGTCTATATGAAATTTTCCACCAAAGCTTAGCACCGTCAGAATTTTCAAGCATTTTAGAACTTTCACACAGTAAAATTCTGATATTCAAAAATAAACCAAATCACAATCCACTGAAATCCAGCTACTAGAACAACCGTCACTCTTCGCACATGAATGTACATAGGTATCTATAAACATAATGTTAATATAATGAATATTCATAAATGCACCTCACTGTTAATTCATACCCCCAATGCAATCATAATAGGAATGTAAAATGATTTGAAAATCCATCATTTCGAGATAAGCGTGATAGCGAGATAGAAAGAAAGAGAAGGAATACTATTTCTATATTACACAAAATTTGATGTGTTTTGGTAAATTAATTGAAAATTGTTTATACAATGTATAATGTATTACTTTTTGAACTGCAACATTCATATGGCTCGTAAACTATCTAGGCGCTATATCTGTCATGTCATGGCTCACGGTGTAACAATAATAAGAGTTGCCAAGCTGAGTTTTTCTTATTTAATTAAAGGAAAAAACAAAGCTGGATTATGAAAACAAAGGTGGTTTTGTACTAAAAACAGTTTCGAAAATAGAAATATCGTCGGTATTAATGATGGCTAATAGTGCTTAAACACACGATGTAAATCTTCCATAAATAAAATAAAAAGAATAGTGCCCAAGATCCTACCTTGTGGTATTCCAGACTTAGCTTTGAATTTATTTTATGGAACCATTTTACGAATGGTTCGATAAGACCCATCTTTCTTCATTTAAGCAAAAAAAAAGAGACGCTATAGTTTACCAAATCTCTTACTGAAGTGGATACTGAGGACGCAATTAGAGCCATAAATATGTTGTATCAAGAAGTGTCTCAAAGGGCTGTTGCAAATCGAGTTGTTGTGTCACGGCGAGCTTTCCGAAAGATGTGGGAATGCTATCAGGAAATCGGGAATGTAGCAAGGAGCCAAGGATCAGAGAGAATTTTGGCCCCATCCCAGCAAGAAGACCAATACATTAGATTAACTGCACGTCAAGAACGTACTGTAACTGCCCGAGCTTTTCAAAATCAACTGCGTCACCTAGCAAGCACTCCAATCGGTTTCCAGATGGCCGATTACACTTGCCTCCAAGACTTTGGACCGCCATCAGGAGGCGTTGCCTATTATTATTGGCGTCAAACAATTTCATTGTTACCTGTATGGCCGTATTTTCGAGCTGCAGATGGATCACAAGCCTCTAACAGCGATAATCAACCCGAGTAAGCAGATTCCCAAAATGACTATGCGACGTATTCGGAACTGGGCTTATGTTTTGATGGCTTCAGATACCAAATAAAGTATCGACCTACAGCGAAACATGACAATGCAGACGCTTTGGCCAGATGTGTCTTTCGACGAACAAGATAATAATTTGCATAAAGTAAACACTTTAATTCTTGAAGATTTAGACACCACCTCAATAAATGCAACAGTCATTGGAAATCTCAAGGGTGGCCGGTTAAACTGGCGAGCAACGAAAAGGAGCTGTAACCATTTTTTTAAAGTAAGTTAGCTCTTTATTTATTTAATAACGTGATTCTCTTGACTTCAGATTATGATCGTGTCATTATTCCGGAAGCTCTGCAGTCCAGAGCATTGAAATATATTCATGAAGGTCATTGAGGCTGTTCACGTATGAAGCAGTTAGAAAGGCGGTATATCTGGTTTCCATATATGGATAAGCTAACTGCGTCATATGCCAAACATCAGCATCGAATCCGAAAAAAGAATACTTGAATTGGCAACCAGCAGAAAATCCTTGGGAAAGGATCCATTTGGATTTGAGGGTCCATTCTTCAATAAAAGGTGGCTGATTTGCGTGGATTTTTTTTCCAAGTTTCCATCCGTGGTATCACTTTGGTTGTTGACTTCTGAATCCACAATAAGAGCCTTACAGATGATTTTCGCCATCGAAGGACTCCCAAAAGTGACGGACAATGGTAAGCAATTTACCGCTCAGGTTTTTGAAGAATTTTCCCACTATCATTCCATACAACATTGGAGAACAGAACCGTTCCATCCTGCTTCTAACGGCCAGGCCGAAAGGTTCGTGCGAACATTTAAAGAAGCGTTTAAGAAGATTTTAGAAGAGGAGAAGAATACTGATGTAGTAGTCAACGTGTTTCTCTCGACATTTAGAGCAACACCGAATCCTATTTCACAAAAGTCTCCAGCCGAGCTGTTGCATGGACGACAACGTAGGAACCTGCTTTCGTGTTTTCTACCGAGCCAACATAAAATGTCTTTTTCAAGACAAAAACCTAAATTCCAAACCAACCAAATAAAAAAGTTCTAGCCAGACAATACAGGAAGTCCAAGAAGTGGTGCAATGGAGTTATTACTAGCGTTTTGGGTAGTAACATGTATGGTATCCAAACTGATCGAGGATACATAAGGCGTCATCAAAACCAATTACTTTTATTGAAGCATCAACACTTTCATTGGAAGTTCAGAAACTTCACCAAGTTCCAAACAAGATTCAATCGAAGGTAATGTTTATTTAAATAACCATAAATTTTCTTCATCTTTAAGACGAAACAATGATGAGAGTTCATCTGAAAATATGGAAATTGAACTATAGCAAGAATCATTTGAGCAAGTCACGGAACCAACTTCAGAAGTGCACCAGCACGCTTCCAATCATGCTGATATGATTTCACCAGCTGGTCCACTCGAACTTAGAAGATCCAAACGACCTAAAAAGGCTCCTGTACGGTTCATTCAAGGATGCTTAGTGCTTACATCCTTTGTAATTGTAGTGTTTTTTCTGATAAAATTGTGTATACTATTACTTAATACCTAGCTGAAACATAATAAACAGAAAATATAAAAACACAATTTTGTTTCAGACAAAAGCCTAAAAACTTTGTGTCCCCTATTTTGTTTTGAGTAGTTTTTATGAGATTGAACTCGAGTTCAAGACAGAGAAAGTTATACTAACAAACTGAAACTAGAATCATCTTTACGACAATGCCTTACAATATATAAAACGAGTAGCCATTGCAAGAAATCTAGATTCATCAAAATTTCACCAATTTCCAAATTCAGTCATATGTTTTAAACGATATGTTGAAACCCATCTGCTCATAAGTACATACTTACGAATTCATTCATACCTTCAACACGGCCTTAACTTTTTTTTTTTCAAAAAAGTTTTGCGAATAATAATTTAAAATTGATCCACGCTCGTTTTCCTCCTGGTCTGGGTCCTAAAACGATTTGTGTATTTGGATCCTAAGAAAAAATATTTCCTGAGTTAAGCTTTTTCAATGTTCAGAAATATTGTGTATTCCAAATATTCAAAATCTATTTTCTTTTAAAACTATTTTTTGATAAAAAAAAAAAATAAAAAGGTAAAAGCAGGATGCCATTTTTAGGCCTTATTTATAGTATTAAAAATATGTTACAATAGTCTTGAGCCGTTTAAAAAAATATTCCCAACTAAACTAGTATAACAAATTTGTGGTGGAATAAAATTTATCGAGCTTTTCCCAATTATTTTTGAATATTTCTTGTGTATCACAGTTTTATAAGTTTGTGAAATGGATTCCTACAGTAGAAAAGGCCGAACTCACAAATATATTTAACAATTTTCTAAAATTGTTGAAAAAGGTTCAGAATTGAGAAAAATATCGTTGTCAAAATCTAAGCAATTAAAAATACTTTTGTAGAAAAGTAAGAAATCGAATTAAAAATGATAGTTAGTCGAAACTCTTTGACGTTAGGCAAAAAAGACTTAAGACAGAAACTTGTCACACAGAATCAATTAACTTATGGCTTTAATATCAAACACAAATTAAAATTGTTCTGTTTTATTTAGAATCTAGACTCAAGTTATTATTGTTAAAAGAAAGAGACAACAAAATAACTTCTACAAGAAAATCTGCAAGGAAAAAAAAAAAAGTACTATGAAACTATGGCCCTAAAATTGGTATGCTGCAGAGAAGCAAAAGAATTTTGGAAGGAGATACAAAAATTAACGATAAAACTCTCCAAATCACAATAATCTTTCGACACCTTACTGCGAGAAAACTTCAAGGAGCTTTTAAATCCAGTTTTGGTTGCTGCAGTCTTTTTATATGCAAAACCGTTTAGATCTGACGCTATTCTGGTTGCGCCTTTTACGTATGAAGAGGCACGTCTGACAATGAACAAACTTAAAGATGGAAAAGCACCCGGATCTGATAGAATAACGGTAGAGTTTTTGAAATTTGGAACGGTAGACCTTGGCAAAAAACTAACAGAGGCCTTCAATGAAATGAAACCGCAAATATACCACCGCAGTTTAAAAAGTCAATTTTGTTCCGTATTCATAAAAAAAGGGACATGTCAGATCCAAAAAATTACCGCGAAATATTCTTTCTCAATGCCGCATACAAAATCTTTGTGTCAGTTTTGAACAATCGACTATGTGATTGGATGAATCTTAACTCGAAACTTAGGGAATTCTAGGCAGGTTTTCGAAGTGGTTATTCCACGAGTGATAACATCCTTATCTTAAGAAGCATTGCAGGAACTTTTCTATAACAAAAAAAGAAGTTATACGTATTTTTCGTTGACTTTAAGGCAGCCTTCGACACAATCGATAGAAGAGCGTTGTTTTACAAACTATATAATGCCGGAATGACATCTTGGAAAACCTTTATGATGGAAATCATGCTACAGTATGGGACGGTGATGAAATGTTGGAATGGTTCGAAACCTCAATGGGAGTAAAGCAAGGATGCCCCCTAAGCCCAAATCTATTTGCTTTGTTTACCGACGATCTTATTAACAGTTTACCTGGTGGGATAGAGTTTGCGGGAATGGCTATCAAAGCTCTCTTATTTGCTGATGATGTTGTGCTTTTTGCATATTCACCTGCAACATTGCAATTAATGATCAATTGGCTAAGTATATAAGCCATGTTGTGGACTTTGACGGTCAATTTAAGCAAATCCAAATTGATGCTCTTTAACAAGGGGTCTGGCAGAATTTCCAGCAATGAGGAGTGGTACTTAAATAGTGAACCAATCGAAGTTTTGAGTGACTGCAAAAATCTTTGTGTTATTATAACCAGCAATCTAAACATGGAAAATAATTTAAAAGATAAACTTATAAAAGCTAAAAGTGCTAATTTCACACAGTGTTAAATACAAGGTTTTCATCGTAGTTGAAAATTATGAAACGGTTGATAAGTTGTTGAGATTTTATATAAAAAGATGTTTACAGCTACCGATCAAGACACCGAACTACATGATAAACATCTCAAAAACTTTTAAATTCTAAAAAACAAGTTTCAAGCTAAGGGAAATAAGATTATTTTAAATAGAGCTAAAATGAACTCCGATCTATTAAAGCACCTTGAAAACATGAAACTACAAATAATATCGGCGGTAAATCAGAACACCAACGATCAATTTACCCAAATTAAAAGAGAGGTGTCTACCACAAAAGAGCAAATACTCTTTGTAGACAAGAAAGTATCAATTTTGGACAGAGAACAACGGAGGCGAAATATGATCATTAGAGGTCTTTCAGAATCAGAAAACAACACAGAAGAACTCGAAAATGTGGTACTAACCCTCCTAAATGCATGTGCAGATAATCAAATCGCACTGTCTGATATTGATTACATTATGCGCATAGGACCAAGACAACAAAATCCCCGCCCTGTCAAAGTTGCACTCATATCATATAGGGTGAAACTCATAGTCATGCAAAACAAAAAGAAGCTTGCGAAAGAACATCGATTCGCAAAAATTTATATTGATGATGACTTTAGCAAAGAGGTAGCAGAGACCAGAAAAATATTACGTAATAAGGCAGAGGATGTCAGAAATGAATGATAAAATCATTATTAATAAGAAGCCGTTTACACTGCAACAGCTAGAAGATGAGGAGAGAAAATAAAATTCTATACAAGAAAAACGAATCAGGTCCCCGGACGAAAAAAATCCGTACACACCAGAGAGCTCTGAGCAGAGTACTTCAGCCCATCCTACAGACAAACCTAAGAGGCCAAAAACTAAGCCAAGGAACTCAACAGCAGTGACATCTATCGATAAGTTCTTCACACCAATCAGGTCACATGTTAGCAGAGCATCAATAGTTGACGAAGAACTCCCTCAAGAAAGGCTCTCGCAACATAATGAATTAGCATTAGCTACAAAATAAATATAGCCATATTAATGTTAAGGAAACTCAAGAAAAGAATTTGAAAATTAGCTTTTGGAATATTAATTTAATAAAAAAATTGTGTAATCTAGATAACATTGAATTAAATTTAATCCTTAGTTTTGATATTTTATGCTTAAGTGAAACCTGGGTCCTAGATAATACAAAACAAGCTCCATCTAACATTTTTGAAAACTATAACATGTTTTACTCAAAATGCAAAATACGATGTTTTGAGAGAAATTAGTAAAACAAATCTATGGATAATACTAGAGATTGTTTTTAATAGCTTGAAGTACATAATATACTTTGCTTATCTTAGCCCGTCTAGAGAAATGCATGATAATTCATGCTGTGAACTTTACAAGAGGAATTAGAATGCCTACAGAATAATTACCCCACGCATACAATTATAATAGCAGGAGACTTAAATGCTCTTTTCGCACTATCGAATCAATTAGACAGTGACATATTGGAAGGCTCACAACTATCCCACACAAGAATGAGTAGAGACGCAATTATAAATAGGAGAGGTAAATTACTTGGTGAGATATTTGAAAACGCTGGTCTGTTACTTATAAATGGAAGAAGTAGAAGCGATGCATACGGTGACTTTACATTTGAATCACACCAGGGTAGAAGCAGCGTGGACACTGTATGGGTTAATCTAGAAGGGGCGGCAAACATTGATGACTTTGAGGTATCTCAGATTTTGCTACACTCTGATCATACATATGTGCTGTATCTTAAACTTTCTGTGCCCGTCTGCAACAAGTTTGGATATTACTCCAAATATGTTCTCAACTTGGAAACTAGTTTGGAATACGTCTGCAGCGGAAAACTACATCTCGTGTATGCAAGCCAAAGCTGGAAGTTTACAAATGAATGGAGATACAATTGGATACCAACAAACATTCGAAAACATCAAGTATGCTACAGAAGAATGCGGAATGATGAAACACTATAAGATTTGTACTGCACCAATGCAATGTTCCAAAAGAATAAATGGTTCAATAATGATTGCAGATTGCAAAAACGAGAAATGAAGCAGAAAATGAGAAGTTATCGAAAAGACCCTAATAACATAAACAAAAGATCAGAGTACATCTCCAGCAGGAAATTATACGTATCAACCTTGAACTCCGCTAAAAAGCAATCCAATAAGGACCTAACACAACAACTTTAAAACACAAAAAACAGCAAAGATTTTTGGAGAGCAATCAAAAGCATCCAACATCGAAACTGGATTGTCACCCCTGTTTATCAAAACACTAAAGTTACATGTTGGCTATATATTGAAAGTGCTTAATATGCCAAGTGGAAGATTGCGAAAAGTAATAGCATTGTATACGATCTAGAAGAAGGGATTTTGGTATGAGAAACTAATGGAGCTTGCAGACTATTGTGATTTTAACCCATCAGATAAATGACAAAAAAGTAGTAAAAGATGCCTTCTATGACTTAGTACTTAAAATTGATAAAAACATATAGTTGACTTTATCAACATGGCGACTTTTTCAATTCATAGATCAACCTTCAGCATACTGAACCATAAACTGGGTGAAAAAAATTATTTTCGGGCAGAATGACTTAACTTCATACCACATCGCGAAGACTTGCCAGTTTTTTGCACTCTGTGTAACCTGGCAGTAAGAGAAGATATCATTCATTTCCTGAAAAAGGTATAAAGAAATTGTCTTGGAAACGACATGGAAACAGAAACAGAGGTGCTAGCGATGCTGAATTGCGACGAAGAAGAGGGTACCCGCTTCTATAGGTATTATATAAAGGCAATCTCTTATAGAAAAAAATATATATATTCTCACTTTTCAATTCTATTTTATTAACTTTTTCCATTTTAATATGTAAATTAATTAATTTTAATCGGGCAGCCGGCAAAGCAATGCTTTAACGATTTTTGTAATATATTATATATACATAGGTAAATTGTACTCTTTGTAAATTGTACACATGGAAAAAGATAATAAAACAAATCTATTTATCAATCTATCTTGGCATTCTTTTATCATGCAGCCTAACTTTTCGTAAAATTCATTGCAGAGAATTCTCAAGTAAGACAGAGAAATTCAAAATATTCGCTTACAAACATAAACGTCTAAGTTTTCAATATCAGAGTTGACTTTGGTCAAATTTTCAATTTTAAACGTTGGCGACTCTGGATGATGATTTCCATTCTAATCATACCGCGTGTCCTTGCATATCCTTGGACCATTCAAAAATTTCATCTATACGCAAAACGATGTGAATTGTAAGCATCAAAAATTATGATACCACAAAACTGTATTCCTGCTCCCGTTCCTGATGATGGGATATGTTAGTTGAAATCGTTGGTTTAAAATCTACCATCAAGTAATTATTACAACCAACCATTCAAAAACTTTCGAGAACGTTTATTGTCTAACTAGCGAGGAAAGGTGATAGTGGAATGATGGGAACTCTTGATTGCATGGGTAATGAGACAACAATGATGATGGTTGCATGCAGTGAATAGTGATTTGGTTCTTATCCATCCATACCACCTGCCACCATTTGAGTGGTTATCGAGCGAGTTCAGTTTCAGTTATGCGCTCGGAAATGAATATTTTGACCTAATTTTTGAAAATTATTTTTGATGGAAACTCAAATCACTATCTGAGATTTATTTTCTATTATTTTCAATTCATGAATAAAATGTTTATGAAAATAAGAGGATAGGCAAGTTAAGATACAAAGGTTTCGAATTAAAGTTCTATCTATCTCACATCAAGCTGTCTGTCAAAGTAAAAGTTTATCTTTCATTAAATTCCCATCCTTGATGCCTATCTATCAACTTTATTGATACAAACTTCCTTAAACAAACAACAGCAATATACGAGTATATTTATGTAAGTATGTGTGTATGTATATATAAAAACAAAATATAATCTATTTATATAAAAGAAAAAATTAATTTAAAAGAACATCCATTGCTGTGAAAGTTATTGCCTTTGAATGTCTTTAGCTGTCCAATTATTCACCCTAATTAAGCTCCTCTAAGAAGAAAAGAAAAAGTGAAAGTATAAGCTTATATACACATAATTATAGCCTATTTTGACTTTTCCCTAATAGCAACACGTTAATCATGTTTTCCGTTCGAGCACCCACCACAAATCTTTTAATAAGACAAATTGCTTTTCATCCAAGTCATCGTGCTTCGTCGTTGGGATCGGGATCGGTATCGGTATCGGTATTGGGGTCGGAATTAAACTATGGCCACGAACCGAATAAAAAGCTAAGACTTTGATAGAAATCACTTTGCCAATCGTATATATATCTACTAGTATATAACATTTTGTCCAATAATAGTAAAGCTTTCGATGAACATAAAACACCCACAAGGCCTTTGCCTAATTGGATTTTATTAATTCTTCCCGTCACCCTATCAAAGCCCAAATCAAGTCGAATGATATGCGAACTTAATTTCTAACAAAAGTGTTCTCCTAATACTCACACCATCAGATATCAGGAAGGAAGAAATAATAACTTTTATATCTTTTGGCATTTCCCTAATGACCTTTTCAGCCAGAACGATTAGATCTTCATTTGTATAGGCTAAAAATGTTTTCTGCCAAGAAGGTGCCATCTTTTCTTACCGTTTCGACGTAAATCACTTTAACCTTTTAATATAAAATATAGAAAACATTCGCAACACGTCAAAGAAAGAAAACTTTTATTTAAATTAAAATTGAAAGTATTTTTTTTATCATTTCTTATTTTTTATTTTAAACAAACGAACAAAATAATGAAAAATAGGTCAAGACAAGAGTGTTGTGGTAAGACTTAAGTGTGGTTTCTTTATATCCTCTTAAGTGCGTGTCCTTATTTCATCTTTCACAAACTGCACACAGAAATTTATGGTAAAATCATTCATGGGAAGCATACATACGTATGTATGTATGTATGTCTTCAGAAATATCATTAAAACTTGACACAATTTACTTTAAACAATAGAAATGCCATAGAAATCAGATTCGTTGTATCTATCTATGTATAGGTATCTGGTATATACTACTTTACTAATACCATCATAAGAAATATGTGCCAAGGATAGTGAATTTGTATAAGTAAGAAGATGTATGAAATTCATTACGTCTTACGGTTCTGAAGACTAAATAAATTGCTTACGCTTTAGAAAATAACAATAATGTCTGATTAAAATACCTAATTTATATACCAAATGAACCTACCTTTGTACATGTATAATTAAGTATGTAATAAGAACAAGAACTTGTTTTTTTACTTTACCCATCAAGATATATGATAAATAGGTACAACAACAACGACGTAAGGTAACACACAAAATTGTTAAAAATAATTTAAAATTAAAACAAAATATTACGTCTACGTCTGAGTGCACTGTATTACTTTTTTTAACTTTTTGTGTGCACAAGTATGAATATTATGTGTCAAAAAATAATATATTAAAGGTTTCTTAGTGAGTCAGTGTTGTAATTGTCTATCTAGAAACTTGCCTCAATGGGTCCTTACAGTTGTCGCAACTGCCATTGTTTTAAAATACGTCTGTTAATAGTCGATCATTGACGCCATAAAACCATGAACCAACAGCTAAGTGATTTAGATACCATAAGTATCTAAAGCCTCTCATAGAATTGTATCTTCTATAACAGAAACACCCCAAGAAGAAGAGTACGGAAAACCGATGGACTTGATAACATACAAAATTTATACCTCAGGAAAAAAGGCAGGAAAAAAGTATCTGACGTTTACTATCAACGCCTGATTGTAGAACCAATACTTTCCTGAGACCTGGAAAATAGCAAAGGTCATCCCAATATTGAAAGCTGGCCTATCAGTCTTCTTAGTAATTTGAGTAAGGTGTTCGAAAAAGTATTAAAAAAAAACTTAACTTATTAATTGAAGAAAAATTATATGATATGATGTCAGGTGTGGGGTAGTGCGCAATCTTCAAGTGTGTCAATACAAAATTTTAAAAAGAGGCTGGGATGCGACCCACACTGATAACTTCCCATTCCGTCTGTCCATTTGTCTCGTTTAAAAGTTTGTCTATATGTATTTTTACCAAATTTGCGCACTATTTTTTGTAGATTTTATTTTTTATGAAAAAAACGGACTGTTGGATTTTTTTATAAAAATTACTGAATATTGAAAACAACATTTTCTCTGAAATAAAATATGTTTGAAGCCAATATTTTTAATTTTTGAAAAGCTATTTGAGCCGAAAGTAAATTTTTACCAAGTTTTAGTATTGTTTTTTTTTTTAAGTTTTATTTTTTGTAAAAAAACTGTCAATTCCAATTTTTTTTAAATTTTACCAAATGTTGAAAACAATATTTCTTATAAGATAAAATTAGTTTGAAGAAAATATTTAAAATTTTTGAAGAGATATTTGAGTCGAAAATCAATTTTTACCAACTTTTATACATTTTTTTTTTCATGTTTTTATTTTTTGTAAAAAAACTGTCAATTTTTTTTTAAATTTGTCCTAATGTTCAAAACAATATTTCTTATAAGAAAAAATTAGTAAGAACCTATTATCTCAAAGTTTTCAAAAGATATTTGAGTCGAAAATCATTTTTTACGAACTTTTGTTAATTTTTTTTCGGTTTTTAAATATTTGTACAAAAACTGTCAAAACGATTTTTTTCAAACTTTAACTGAATGTTGACAACAAGATGTTTTGAAAGATAAAAGTAAATTAAAGCCAAAATCTCGAAGTTTTGAAAAGATATTTGAGTCGAAAATCAATTTTTACCAACTTTTATAAATTTTTTTTTAGGTTTTTATTTTTTTGTAATAAAAACTGTCAATTCAATTTTTCTCAAAATTTTACCAGATGTCAAAAACATTATTCTTCGTTGCACACAATTGTCTTAGAGCTGAAATCTTATTTCAGTCGTAAAATTTTGGAGGTGACAAATTTTTTTTTCACTTTTATTGATTTATAAAAAAAAACCGTTATATTGATTTTGATCAAAAAATATACCTGTTTGGTATCACCTTACAATATATTATATAAAATTTAATTCAAGTCTCTAGCGTTTTTGGTTCGTAAGATATTTAGGGTTAACCAAAATTTTCACCTTTTTTTCAAACTGCTATGGTAAAAAAACCACCCACGCAATTTTCTTGAGAGCCCTTTCTGCATCTTTCTGCCTTATTATCTGTATAACAAAATTTATTTGAAGTCGATATCTCTTCTGGTTCTTGAGCTATGGACGACGAAAAAAACGTCGCGAACGTACTGACGTACGGACGTACAAACGTACGTACACACGCACGCACAGACATCTTTCTAAAAATCTTTTATTTCGACTCTAGGGACCTTGAAACGTCGAGAAATGTCAAAATTTTCAATTTGACAAATCGGACCCATTACAATAACTTCCTATGGGAAGTTAAGAAGAAGCTGGGATGCGACCCACACTGATAACTTCCCATCCCCTCTGTCGATTTGTCTTGCTTAAAAGTTTGTCTATATGTTCTCGTATCAATTTTTACCAAATGTGCGTACTATTTTTTGTATATTTTTTTTTATGAAAAAACGGACTGTTGGATTTTTATATAAAAATATCGAAAACAATATTTTCTAAGAAAAATAAGTTTGAATATTTTTAATGTTTGAAAAGATATTTGAGTCGAAAATCAATTTTTACCAACTTTTACACATTTTGTTTTAGGTTTATTATTTTATTTTTTTTTTTAAAACTATCAATTTTATTTTTTCTCAAAATTTTAGCAGATGTCAAAAACATTATTCTTCGGTGCACAGAATTGTTTTTTAAATGAAATAATATTTTAGTTGTAAAATTTTGAATATTTTTGAATGAATCTTTGGAACAATTTGATTTAAGTGATTTTGGATAGGGAACAAGTTTTAGATTTTCGATTTTGGAAAAGGGGGGGGGGGGGCATTTTTTGTAAATTTTTCATACTAAAAATCAATATTAAGAAACGAATCTCTTCAACAATTTAGAAGAGCCCCGGAACATTGGGAAAAAGTTTTGGAATTTTGAATCTCGGAAAAGGGGGCCCAGAATATGTTTAACAGAGTAGTACACTGTTAAGTTTTATTTGGACTTAATATCTTTATTTTTGAACATATTTGAATGAAACTTTGGAACAATTGGATGTGAGTGATTGTGGATATAAAAATATTTTGAAGTGTGGGAGTTTGTTGAAGGGGGGGGGGGTTGGGGATGTTTGTTTGAATGTAGGCATATTAATTTTTAATTTCATAGAGTTGGAATCTTAAAGACATTTTGTTCTTTGCTGAAAGAATACAGCTTTGCTTAAAATTTTTGAATTTTTCGAGGGGGGGCACTCGGGAGGGTAAATATTATTTGTTTCTTTTTTGTGCGCCTTCAGCGTTATTTGCTTATGGTTTTGGACGAAATTTGGATACGAGCTGGGAGAAGTATGGTTTGACTTGGAACACTTTTTTATTTTTTGATTTTTGAAAAGGGGAGGCTAAAATATTTTTTACAAAATAGAGATTTTTTTGAAAGATCGATCATCAGCTTAAATAATAGGTTATAAGCCAAGTTTTGGTTGCAGTGCATGTGCTTAATCAAGTTTTAATAAAATGCTAGGCTTGCATTTTTGAAAAAAAATATTGGAGGCAATATCTCTTTAAATATTCATTTTACGACTCTCATTTTTTGGAACAATGGTTAGAACACTTTTCAGACTCTAAAAAAAATGGAATTTCTAAAAATGGGGGGCCAGAATTTTTTCAAATTTTGCCCATAACTTTTAAAATTTTGATCATAGGGGTCCAAAAATTTGGAACAATGTTCAGAACAACTAGAACAACCTGGAACAATCAAAAATTCGATTTTCGAAAAAGGGGGGACTAGGTCAAAAACAGTTTTTGGGGTCTAAGACACCCATTTTAGGGTATTTTTCAAAAAAAACTTTGGAACAATGCGGAACAAACCGGGAACAACCTGGAACAACTTTCCAAAATTGGAAAATCAAAAAAAGGGGGGCTAACTTCACGCACTCAAAGATGTCTGTACGTGCGTGTGTACGTACGTCCGTACTAGAAGAGATATTGATTTCAAATAAATTTTGTTATACATATATTAAGGCAGAAAAATACAGAAAGGGCTCTCAAGAAAATTGCGTGGGTGGTTTTTTTACCATAGCAGTTTGAAAAAAAAGGTGAAAATTTTGGTTAACCTTAAATATCTTACGAACCAAAAACGCTAGAGACTTAAATTAAATTGTATATAATATATTGTAACGTGATACCAAACAGCTATATTTTTTGAAAAAAAAAAACAATATAACGTTTTTTTTATAAATCAATAAAACCGAAAGAAAAAATTTGTCACCTCCAAAATTTTAAGACTGAAATATGATTTCATCTCTTTAACAATTTTGTGCAACGAAGAATAATGTTTTTGACATCTGATAAAATTTTGAGTAAAAATTGGTAAAAATTGAATATTGATTTAAATATCTTTTCAAAAACTTAAAATTTAGGCTTCAAACTTATTTTATCTTATAAGAAATATTGTTTTCAACTTTCTGAAAAATGTTGACAGTTTTTTTACAACAAATAAAAACCTAAAAAAAAATGTAAAATATCTCTTTCAAATTTGAAATATGGGCTTCAAACTAATTTTATCTTTTAAAAAATATTGTTTTCAACATTTGGTACAATTTTTAAAAAATTCGAATTGGCAGTTTTTTTACAAAAAATAAAACTCTAAAAAAACAATACTAAAACTTGGTTAAAATTTACTTTCGGCTCAAATAGCTTTTCAAAAATTAAAAATATTGGCTTCAAACTTTTTTTATTTGACAGAAAATATTGTTTTCGATATTCCGAATTTTTATATAAAAACCCAACATTCATGTGAGGATTAAAAAAAACAATTTTTTTTCATTTAAAGAGCGCATGTATGCCATTAAGTGCGGAATATGACATTGTTTATATGCCTCCCAAGCTTCTTACAGTGGCACGAATCCGAGTGGTCAAATTTTTAATTACTTCCTCATAGATGCGATTGAATTTGAGCTATGATGAACTGTGTTTTGTTCACCTATGAGGCATAATCCGACTGTGGTTTATTTGCATAGACCTGCGACTTCAAAAAACGTAACAGGAAAAGGTCTAGCGCGGTCAAATTGCATGACCTTGGTGGCCAATTCACATGCGCCATAATAAATTAGTTATTATCGTTATGTAGCTTTCGCTAACGTTGTTTCCAAAAAAGTACGGACCGATTCCACCGCCTCGCGCGCCGGCCCGAAATGCAAACCAAACGCTAACTTTTTGAGGATGCATTGTCACCTGGTGCGCCTCGTGTGGGTTGGTGTCGTTGTCGTCCCATATATGGTAATTTCCCTTGTTAACAGCCATTCATGCGAAAACGCGTCTCCCCACTAAAGATGATTTTTTATCTAAAATTTAATCCTCTGCCAAACGATTCTAAGCCCAATCAACGAACAAAGGTTGTCTATAGTCATGAACTTTGAGCTTCTGGGCCAGTTGAATTACGTACATTGATTTTCAGAAAGGCCGAATTCTTGAACACGCCGAGGATAAACTGCCGCGAGTTTGCAATTCATTTGTACGGACCGTGGTGATTTTCTCGGCTAATCTTGCATTCCTTGAACGTACGGGTGTTCGACTGATTGTTAAATGAACAGGTCAGCTCAAATTTGCTCACCAAACGTGGAAGAGTCGACCGTGTAGGGCTACCCCGTCTACAGTAAAATGAGCGCAATGCGCGCAATATTTGCGTTAACGAACAATCATTTTGATAAGAAAGTTTTATCATTTGAACGTTCTTTTTAGTCCTGTAACTTGGCATGATGATTTGGCATAAACAATTGAATTATAAAAAAGAGGCTGAAATGCAACCCACTTCCCATCCCGTCTGTCGATTTGTCTTGCTTAATTTTTTTTAAGTTTTTGTATTGGGGTAAAAAATGTGTTAGTTGAATTATTCTTAATTTTTTTTTAAATTACTCGTATTAACAATATTTTTCATATAGTGAAATAGTTTAGTTTGATATTTTTAATTTTTGAAAAGCTATTTGAGTCAAAAGTAAATTTTTAGCAAGTTTTAGTATTTTTTTCTTGTTAGGTTTTTATATTTTGTAAAAAAATTGTTGATTCGATTTTTCTCAAAATTTTAAATAATGTGGACAACAATAATTTTTAAAAGATAAGAGTAGTTTAAAGCCAACATCTTAAAGTTTTGAAAAGATATTTGCGTCGAAATTCAATTCTTTCCAACCTTAAGTAATGTTTTTTTTTAGGTTTTTATTTTTATAAAAAAAAAACTGTCAATTCGATTTTTCTCAAAATCTTACCGGATGTTAGAAACGTTATTTTTCGTTGCACAAAATTGTTTTAAAGATGAAATCATTTTGTATTCGTAAAATTTTTATTGGATTTTTTCAAAAATTATAATGGTTTGGTATCAGGTTACAATATAACTTAATGATGCAATAGTGCAATATCATCACCCAGATTCCAGAGAATTCATACTTAATGATCCAATAGTGCAATATCATCACCCAGATTCCAGAGAATTCATTACTTCATGGTGCAGGTGCCAGCTGCAACCAAATTCTAAGTAATTATGATTTATGATAGCTCATGCCTTTTGTTCTCTTATTATATTCTTTCAATATTTGATTATAAATACATGTGAAGTTATTTTAGTGCTTTGAGTTGTATTTTACCAATTGACAATAAAGGTTCAGGCAATCTGCCTGAAGAAAAAAATATTTTTTTAAAATAAAACAAAACGTTTTTGTTAACTGGCGCCCGAGCAGGGACCGTGATAGTGTTTAAAACTCTTGATGATCTTAAATTCAACCAAAAAAAATATAAAAGTTAAATTGCAATTATAAAACAAAAGTGATAAATTAAAAATTACAAAAAAAGAAATAAAAAGTGAAAATAAAAAAAAAAAAATATATAAAAATTAAATTGCAATTATAAAACAAAAGTGAAAAACTAAAAATTACAAAAAAGGAAAAAAAAGTGAAAGTTCAAAAAAAAAAAAAAAAATTTTACTAAGCGAAGAAATAATTAAAGACTTAAAAATAAATCATCAAAAGTGAAACTGGAGAGGCCCCGGAGTCACCTTTAAGAAAAGAAAGGATAAAACGGAAATTGCCATCCTTTTCACCAGAGTTACCCTCACGCGATCTCAGATAACAATTGGAAAAAATAATAGCAGCTCCCAAGATGTTTATAATCTTGTAAGTTTTATGATAAAATTATTATATTAAAATTGATTTATAAAAAAAAGAAGTGAATATTATTATTAAATAAGAAAAGATAACAAATAAAATTTAAAAAGAAAAAAAAAGAATTATAGAAAAGAAAATTAATTGATTTGAAAGATATTGATACTAAAAGTGAAATTTATAAAACTTAAAGAGAATAAATTAAAATTTAAAGAAGGATTATAAATTTAAAAGAAGAAAAAAATAAAGATCTCCCTACTTTCTTGCCAATTTTAATTGCAATATTTAAAGAATGAATCCTAATAATTTAGTCAGACTTCCTCGTGCGGAAAATGTCGTACCAGTTGGTGCACCCCCTGCAAACGCAGGACAACCACCCCAAAATGCACACAATGAAGCATTTAACATGAATACTATTACTGAACATGTCAATAGAATAATTAATGATACTCTTACTCGAGAAGGTAGAACTATTCTTCAATCCCTACTTAACCCGAACCTTGATTTTGCAAATGACATAGACCAACCTATTAACATAGGAAATGATAGAAATTTATCAGATTTAGATAAAATCCCAGACGTGGTCAAAAGCCTCCGTGAATTTTCGGGGCAGGCAGGAGAGTTCAGCTCCTGGAAAAAAAGTGTTGATAGAATATTAACAATATATGAACACCTTAAAGGTACACCTAAGTATTACGGAATTTTAAGCGTCATCCGTAACAAGATAGTAGGCCTAGCTGATATAGCTCTTGAGTCCTATAATACGTTATTAAACTGGCAAAAGATTTCAAAATGTTTAACCCTCCATTACGCGGATAAACGAGACATTGGTACATTGGAGTATCAAATGACCACTCTCGTACAAGGTAATAATTCTATTCCCGAATTTTACCAAATGGTATACCAGCACCTTTCACTTATTCTTAATAAACTCTCAAGCATGGATATGAGCCATGAATCACTTACCAACATGATACAATGTTATCGTGGTAAGGCATTAGACACATTTGTTCGCGGATTAAGAGGCGATCTCCCACGCCTCCTCAGCATTAAAGAACCTGTAGATCTCCCACAGGCTCTCCACCTTTGTCTTAAACTCCAAAATATGGACTATAGAACGCAATATGCAAACAATAGCCAACATATTATGCGTAGAACACAAGTCTCTATGCAACCACCACCAATTCCCCCAAAACGTCGAGATCAAAATATTTCGGTTCCCCGTAAACAATTCTATCCAGAATTGTTTCATAATCCACAGCCCTATAAACCCAACTACAATCAACAATATGGCTTCCAAAACAGGCCACAATTTGGTGCAAACCAACAAAGATTCCAAAACAGGACACCATTAGGAGCACAACACAACAGGTATCCTGGACAATACACCCCTAGGCCTCAGCCTCCACCAGAACCAATGGACGTCGATAGAAGCATCCAGTCAAGACAGGTAAATTACGCAAACCGACCACCAGTCCGCAATCCTGCTGTAAAACGTGGAAACCCTACAAATTCCCAACAATACAATACGAGACCAGCTGATAAATTCCAAAGAATTTATAACACCTACAACACAGAAACAGACGAACAACCAGAAGAAATCAAAAACACAAATGATTTGGAACATCAAGAGCCGGACCAATATCCAGAAGAAGAAGAAACCTCCACCTTTGACCAAATCGAAGAACCAGATGACATCTATTTTTTAGATTAAATCACTCTTCACTTCGCTACGCAGAACTAAAAGTGAAGAGTGGAGAAGTATTAAAATTTTTAATTGACACAGGCTCTAATAAGAATTACGTTCAATCAAAACGCATAAGAAATCCAATACCTAATGAAAAATCATTTTTTGCCAACTCTATTGGTGGTAACATTGAAATTACTCACCATTCATTTTTTAATCCATTCGATAGAAATAGTACTAATAAACTGAAATTTTTTATTCTTCCAAATTTAACGTCATTCGACGGCATTATAGGAAATGATTCCCTAAGAGAACTCAAAGCAATCATACACACAGATAAAAGTTTTATGACCATCCTTGAAAACATAAAAATTCCCCTAAAACAATACAAATCTGAGACAATAAACAATATAAATATACATACGTACTTCACATCTATCTGAAGTACAAATTAAAAAACTTCACGATATTATTAGGAAATGTCCTAGTCTTTTTGCAGACCCGGACGAAAAACTAACCTATACGAGTAAAGTAAAAGGTGAAATCAGAACAACCACAGATACACCGGTGTACTCAAAAACATACCCTTATCCTATGGCACTAAAAGAAGTTGTCGAATCTCAAGTAAAAGAATTACTTGACCAAGGGATAATACGACCGTCAAGATCTCCATACAATTCTCCCGTATGGATAGTCCCTAAGAAAATGGACGCTTCCGGTCAGAAAAAATTCAGAATGGTTATTGATTACAGGAAACTGAATTCAATAACTATTTCAGACAAATACCCAATACCAGAGATAACTGAAGTATTGGCACAATTAGGAAAGAATAAATTTTTTACTATTATAGACTTAAAAAGTGGATTCCATCAAATACCATTGATGGATAAAGATATAGAAAAAACTGCGTTTTCAATTAATAATGGAAAATATGAATTCTTGAGGCTCCCATTTGGTCTCAAGAACGCTCCCTCAATCTTCCAAAGGACATTGGACGATATCCTAAGGGAACATATAGGCAAGCGTTGCTAAGTCTATATAGATGATATTATCATCTTTGGCGAGTCCGAAGACGAGCATCTAAGGAACATAGAATTAGTCTTTACGACACTTAATAAAGCAAATATGAAGATCCAGTTGGACAAATCAGAATTTCTAAAAAAAGAAATAGAATTTCTAGGATTTTTAGTAGGTATCAACGGCATAAGAACAAATCCTGCTAAAGTTGAGGCAATTGTGAATCTTTCACCGCCCCGTAATCTGAAAGAACTTCGTTCATTCCTCGGCATGTGTGGTTATTACAGACGATTCATCCAAGATTATGCCAAGTTAGCAAAACCGCTAACTTCTCTTTTAAGAGGGGAAGATGGACGCGTGTCCAAAAACGCATCTAAGAAAAAAATTATTCAGCTTGACGCAAATGCGATGAAAGCCTTCAAAAATTTAAAAAACGCTCTTACTTCAAAGGAAGTCATACTTAATCATCCGAACTTTAAAAAGGAATTCGAATTAACAACTGACGCCTCCGACTATGCCATTGGCGCAGTCTTATCCCAAGATAAGAAACCAATTACATTTCTTTCTCGGACACTAAATAAAACCGAAGAAAACTACGCTACAAACGAGAAGGAAATGTTAGCAATCATTTGGGCTTTAACAAGCCTTAGAAATTTCCTGTACGGATCAAGAAAGGTACACATATTTACGGACCATCAACCACTTACATACGCATTGAGTAGCAAGAATACTAATAGTAAAATGAAAAGATGGAAAGCCATCTTAGAAGAATACAATTACGAGTTAAAATATAAACCAGGTAACACTAACATAATAGCAGATGCACTCTCAAGAATTCAACCAATAACTCATTTAAACTCTTTCACTATGAAAGAGCATAGTTCCGAAAGTTCTTCTCATAACCTTATCCCCACAGTCGAATCCCCTATAAATGTCTTCCGTAATCAAATAATTTTAAAACTAGGCAATGAAGACAGTTATCAAATAAAACCCTTTTTCTCGAATTTTACCAGACACACCATTATTAAACGCAAATACAATGAAAAAGATATAATTGACATTTTTAAGAGATATTTGAACCCCAATCTGATAAACGGACTTTTAGCACCAGAACAAGTCATGGGAAAAATACAACAAGTTTATCCTTCTCACTTTAAAAGTTATAAAATTAGATTTACCCAAACTCTAGTGCAAGACATAGAAAACGAAACCGATCAAGAAGAATTAATGCTAACAGAACACAAAAGAGCTCATCGAAACGCTGAAGAAAACAAACTTCAAATTTTGCGAAAATATTATTTCCCTCAGATGAACAACAAGATCAAAAATTTGGTAAAACGTTGCACAGTATGCAAAGCAAATAAATACGACCGACATCCAAACAAGCAAGTAATCGAACCTACTCCTATCCCAAATTACCCAGGTCATACTTTACACATAGATATATTTTCGACAGAAAAATTCCTCGTGCTTACAGCACTAGATAAATTCACTAAATTTGCACAAGCAAAAATAATAGAATCTCGTTCAATAGAACATATAAAGAGACCTCTACAAGACATTTTATTCTATTTTTGCGTTCCAGAAAACGTCGTAATTGACAATGAAAAGTCTCTGAATTCCGCAACAATTACTTCCATGTTAGAGGATGACCTCAAAATAAAAGTCTTCACGACACCCCCATAAAAAAGTGAAGTAAATGGACAAGTGGAACGATTCCATTCCACATTATCCGAAATTATGAGATGCCTTAAGGCAGATGGACCTCCTCGTTCATTTGAGCAACTCTTGGAACGATCAGTCAATGAATATAATTTCTCTATTCATTCTACCACAGGTAAAAAACCTGTCGAGTTATATAATGGACGAATGCCGAGATTAAATCCCGAAGAATTCGAGAAAGTTCGTGCTTCTAATATTGAAATCCTTAAATCAAAACAGCAAAAAGATTTAGAATACCATAACAAAAAACGGAAACCAATAAAGCATTACCTTCCCGGTGAAATTATTTTTGTCAAACATAATAAGAGATTAGGATCAAAATTGACATTTAGATACACGAAAGAAATAGTAAAAGAAAACAAGAATACAATAGTTATAACAGAATCGGGCAGAAAGATTCATAAAAGTCTAATAAGAAACTAAAATAGAAATTTTAATTACAGGCTACTATTTATCACCGTTAAAGGAGAAATTCAAATTCTGGATTTCTCAAACTCACAATTTGTATCTCTACATGTTGGACAGGCAAAAATACAAGAAGGAAACTTTAAGATAATACACGATGTTGATATTGAACAATATCAAAAATTTATTGAAGATATTACCCCGATTTTAAATCTTAATATTACACGTAACCATACATTATTTCCATTAATTTCACTTGAGATTGAACAAATAAAAAATTTAATTTTACACATTAAGCCTAAAACCAAAAAGTAAAGAGATCACTTAATTTTATCGGATCCGCATGGAAATGGATTGCAGGAAATCCTGACCATGACGATTTTTTAATTATTAAAAAGAAAATGTCAAACTTATTAAAAAACAATAATAACCAAGTTGTTATTAATAAATTACATAATGAAAGAGTAAACAATCTAACAAAAATTAACAATGAAATTTTAAAATTCCTAAAGAAAGATAATACTGTTAACAGTAAAATTGTAACCACACTCCAATATAAGATAAGAATAGTTAAAGAAGAATTACAAAATATAAATATTGCCATTAATTGGGCTAAAATGGGAATCATTAATTCATTAATATTATCAAAAGAAGAAATAAATCTAGCTATAAATACATTAGATAAAGAAAAAATTCCTTACGAAACAATCGAAGAAGCATTAAATTTTGCTGAAATAAAAATTGTAACAAACATGACTTCACTTCTTTATATTATAAGCATACCAATTACAAAAGATACTAATTATGAAAAATTGTTGTTAAAACCTATTAAAAAGGGAAAAGTGGCCCTTGACATAAAATATGAAAATATCATACAAAATAAAAATGAAATATACACAATAAACAATAATTGTAAAACTATTAACTATGTAACAATTTGTAATGCTAAGAATATTGTAAACTTAACTAACGCCACATGTATTGCCAAATTATTAAAAAGTTTAAAAGCAGAATGTAACCTAATGAACAGTCAGCATCTACCCTACATTGACGAAGTAACATCTGGCATCATCTTACTAAACAATTTCAACGGAACAATCAAGGCCGAAAACATGAGTCAAAATCTTACTGGCACATTTCTCATCAAATATCACGATACCAACATTACTATCGATAATCAACAGTTTACTTCAAGAGAAATAACTACCCATAGAATACTTCCAGCAATACTTCAACCCTCTCCCGCAGAAAAGGAGTACCACAAGCTTATATCACTCGAAATGGTCAACGAACTTCACATCAACAACACAAAAGAAATACAACAAATTCAAGTAGAAGAAAAAACCCACAAATTAACCACATATGGGCTGATCATATTTCTTGGCATACTTTTCACACTATCAACCATATGCAAGCCATTACTAACCAAGTCCAATCAGTCAAACATTACCATAAAAACTATGGAAACAAAACGAGAGGAAATACCATTGCATGTCATCTCAGACAAAACAAAGTCAACGATCTCATCATCACCCGCTTACGTAATACCTACATCAAAACTTTATGACCTACCATACTTTTGAATAAAATAAGTAACCTCATTATCAACTTACATAATACCGACAGCAAAGTTCCATAACCAAATGCACTTCAAGCGATCGAGGACAATCGCATTTAAGAGGGGAAGACTTAATGATGCAATAGTGCAATATCATCACCCAGATTCCAGAGAATTCATACTTAATGATCCAATAGTGCAATATCATCACCCAGATTCCAGAGAATTCATTACTTCATGGTGCAGGTGCCAGCTGCAACCAAATTCTAAGTAATTATGATTTATGATAGCTCATGCCTTTTGTTCTCTTATTATATTCTTTCAATATTTGATTATAAATACATGTGAAGTTATTTTAGTGCTTTGAGTTGTATTTTACCAATTGACAATAAAGGTTCAGGCAATCTGCCTGAAGAAAAAAAAAATTTTTTTAAAATAAAACAAAACGTTTTTGTTAACTTATATAATATATAATTTAAGCTTTAGCGTCATTTTTTCATGAGATATTTAAGGTTAACCAAAATGTTCACCTTTTTTTTAAACTTTTATGGTAAGAAACCACCCACGCAATTTTCTTGAGATTCCTTTTTGCATCTTTCTGCCTTATTATTATAATAAAATATAATTGAAGTCGTTATCTCTTCTGGTTCCTCAGCTATGGACGACGAAAAAACGTCGCGAATATACGAACGTACACACTTACGCACGGACATCTTTCTAAAAATCTTTTTAGATTTCGAATCGATCCTAATGTTTTTTTACTTAAAGATAATTTAAGAGAGATACTGTGGCCTAGTATTTACAGTGTCCTGACTATTTATCATGACATGACAGTGTGATTTAAGAAGAAATTGCGCACCCAGGCTTTTGGCATTATGCATAATTTTATAATATAATAAAATTTGGCAAATGTGTCGATCATTTTTGTAGGCCTTCTCTAGAAAGTGAAATCAAATTGCGTTAGCACTGTGATTTTGCTTCAGGCTATAGTCCTGGATAAGAAAACATAAGACATTAACAAGTCTCAAAGTAGATGATGCAGGATTAAAATTCAATTAATGTAGTAAAAATTCGACAACGACAAAATTCTTGCTCAAATTTTTTTTGACATCAATTAAATTTCGTGAAAATTATCGCATTGGAGTTTGAAAAAATAAAATTGTGAAGCGAGAAAACTATTTTACATTCATTTCAAGGGTCTGAAGAAAATAAAAATAATCTTACTCAATTAAAATATTTTGATTACCAAATTAAGGATTTAGTTCAATATATTTAAATAAAAATTGTTAAATAAAAAAAATTTATGAAAACACGAATTTCTTTTAAAATTATTAAAAAATAAATGAAGACAATGAACAATGACTTTGATTTTTTGTGGGCAAGTAATGTCTGTAATGAATGACATTTTTAATTTGTGTTTCGAATACGAACTGCTTATTTAAGAAGTTCCTTTTGAGACAAAATAGTCTTAAAGGATTTGTTCAATTCCTGGCAAAACGCGATTCCCGTGAAAAAAAAATGTAATTTATGGATTTAACCTTCTTCACCTCAGGATCAAAAATGTCTACCACAAATGGTTTAAAGAGTCATATTTGCCTCAGCATAATTTTTGTTTATAATTCAATAAAGTTTCATTCACCTACCTTAAAAAACAAAAACAGAGATAGTCTCTATACTCAAAAAGAGAGGTTTAGTTTTATGAATACTCAAAAGTGAACCAGTTCTCCGTATTTAAATTTGCTTCTTATATTATTTCGTTAAAGCAAAAAGTTAATAATTTGAATAAAGACATCTTTATTCTTGAAAATGTCATTTCAATGAATAGCTCCAAGACTTATCAAGCTATAAATTAAATTAGATTTTACTAATTTGTTTAAAAAAATTTATTTTGGCAGAGGTTCTGCTTTATTCAAAGTTCGAAATACAATTGATACAATTTACTTAATTTCTAAAGCTTAAATACTATTCAATTGTTGACTGAGCAATTTGATGGCGTGGCTATAAAATGATGAAATTGAAGATCGCTTTGTGGGGGATGTTTGTTGACTTGCAGTTTAAGTCACATAGGCTGCTGTGGTGTTGATCTCTATGAAATGTTTTCTGTTTATATTATCTGGTGTTTATGTTATCTGGTGAAGGGGAACAAATTGCTGAGTCGCATTTTGGACATCTCTTCATGATCGTCTGTTTATGTTTATTCTTTTTGACTTGTTTATGTCAATGGGATTAACTCGTCTGTTTATGTTTATTTATTGGTTATGGATGAATATGACTTGTTTATGTCAATGGGATTTGGATGTGAGGAGAATCAATATGTTTGGTGTTAACTCCTCCGTCATTAAATTTCAACGTCCTCGTTGAACATTAAAAGTATGGAATTTGGCTTGTACTTATAATTTTTGTAGATACAGGTATTTCTACTGTTGACAATTGTAAAGGTAGTTGTGTTGAAGTAGGAGTTTCTTCTATCTTTGATATGTTGGGTAGAGGTATTGAAATGGGGGTTGAAATTGAAGTTCGAGTTGTTGAACATTTTATTTTAACGAAAATTATTATAATTGCGAAAATAATTACAGTTGATAGACTGAATCCAGTGACGTAGCCAAATTTATTTTCCTTCTTTAATAGCTCTATTTCCTGTGTATTATTAATGTGAATTTCTTTCAAAATTTCTAATGTGAGTATTTCTTCGTAAGTACTATGAATTGAGTTTGGTTGCAAAATAGCTGGTAGTGGTTTCAATCCAGAGATTTCTTGTGAGAGATAGTTTTTGCCTTTGACAGTAATAGTTATGTTTGAGAAATGTATGACAAATGTTCCAGTAATGTTTCTAGTGGCGTTATTTATTGTAATAGAACCATTGTATTGATTCAAAAATAGTATTCCAGGTGAAATTTCTTCAACTGATGGGATGTGGAGGTTGGTTGTTTTCACGCATGATGGTTGTTGACTTCTTAATAGTGTAGTTATGCAATCGTCATCTCTTAATTCTACTATATTATTACTATTACATATATTAATATTGTTAATACTGTTACATTCTTTCTTTATTCCATATAATTTGTTATTACAATTCATTATTTTTTCAAAATTTATTTTATTCATAATATTTTTTATTTTAGTTGGTTTTATTAAAAACATATTACATAATGTGTTTTCCGACACAGGGATTCCAATTATATAAATAATGGATGAATTACTTGATGCTATTTTTAAGCTTGAAAATTCAATTACTTCTTCTATATTTATGTATGGAATATTATTTCTTTCAAAAATATTATTAACAATATTTATTTCTTTTTCATCTAACAAAAATGAATTAATAAGTCCGACTTTGGACCAATGCATAGCATATTCAATATTTATAATTTCTTCTTTTATTATTTCTAGTTCAAACTTAATATTTAATGGTATTTCATCAGTAATAATTTTACCTTCTTTCAATATTTTAATAACATGATTTGTAATGTTTGAATTTTTATTTATTCTTTCCAAAGCTAATTTATTAATTACAACTTGTTTATTGTTGTTCTTTAAAATATTATTTATTTTGTCAGTTAGTATAATAAGATCATCATGATCGGGATTTCCCGCGATCCATTTCCATGTTTTTCCAATTAAATCTATGGATCTTTTTACTCTAATTTTTGGCTTTAACCTTCTGATATGATTTCTTAATACATAAATTTCGTGGTTGAGGAAGGGATAAATAGGGTTATCATTATTTACCTTTGTATTTATTTTAGCTTCTAGATTATTTATAACATTTTCATATGATTCTAAATCAATGACATGGATTAACCGAAAGGTTCCTGTTTGAATTTTCGCAGGTCCTAAGTTAAATGCTACCGCTTGGGAGTTTGAGTAATCCAGAATTTGGATACTAGCAAGGCATGGAGCCAAGATTAACCTGGAAGGATAAATATTTAACTCTTAATATTATCTTTATGTATAATTTTGCCTGATTCTGTAATTACTGTACTTGTTTTATTTTCTTTAACTACTTCTTTTTTAAATCTTGGGGATAGTTTCGATCCTAATCTCTTATTTATCTTGACATAAATAATGTCTCCTGGGTTATAGGTTTTTATTCGATCTCGATTTTTATTATGATACTTTAAATCTTGGGCTTGTTTTTCTTTTAGTCTTTCAATGTTTGATTGTTTGGACTTTTCGTATGCTTCGGGGTCTGTTGAAACAGTTCTTCCAAAGAAGACTTCAATTGGTCGTTTCTTTGTTGTAGAGTGGATTGAAAAATTATATTCATATACGGAGCGGTCAAGGAGTTCTTCGAATGTTCGATGGGTTTGGTCGGTTTTAAGGCAACGCATAATTTCAGATAATGTCGAATGGAATCTTTCCACTTGTCCATTTACAGAGCTAGAATACGGAGGGGTTTTATAAATTTCAATGCCTAATTGATCTTGAAGTAAAAAGCATATGGATGCTGAGTTGAATGATTTTTCATTGTCAAAAACAATTAATTTTGGGACGCCAAAAGCGAAAAGGATTTGTCGTAAGGGTTCCCTTATATCTTCTATGGATTTAGATTTTAGTATACGAACTTGTGCGTATTTCGAGAACTTGTCTATAGCGGTAAGGACGAGATTTTTCTCAGTAGAATAAATGTCAATATGTAGAATATGACCGGGATATTGTGGTATAGGTGTTTGCTGAAGTTCTGTTTTATTAGGGTGCCTATCATATTTATGTTGCTTACATATTAAACATTGTTTAACTATTTTATCTATTTCGGATTTCATTTTAGGGAAATATATTCGCTGTATTAATTGATTTTTATTCTCAAGACTATTTCTGTGAGCTCTTTTGTGTTCATTAATTATTTGTTCTTCCTGTTCTGTTTTATTTGTGATATCTTTAACTTGAGTCTGTGTAAATCTAGATTTATAACATCTGAAATGATGCGGATAAATATTTTGTATTTGAGCCATTATTGATTCTGAAGTGAAGAGTCCGTTTATTACACTAGGATTTAAATATTTTTTTAATAATTCAGTTAGATTTGTTGCTGTGAATTCTCTTCTTATAATTATATGTCTATGATATGTAGGGAATGGTATTTCAAAAGTATATCTATCTTCATTTCCTATAGATAACATTAGTTGATTTTTAAAAACATTTATGGGACATTCTACCGTTGGTACAAGTTCATGAGATGAACTTTCGTCACTGTGTTCTGTGGGTGTCATTGAATTAACTTGGGATATTCTTGACAAAGCATCGGCCACAACATTGCTCCTTCCAGGCATATAATGTAGTTCATAATCATATTCTTCAAGTATCGCTTTCCAGCGTTTCATTTTAGCGTTGTGATTTTTTGAGCTTAATGCATATGTCAATGGTTGGTGATCTGTATAAATTTTCACCTTTGCTGTACCGTATAGGTAAATTCGTAGAGCATTTAAAGCCCATATAATTGCAAGTAATTCTCTTTCATTTGCTGCATAGTTTTCTTCTGATTTAGTTAATGTTCGAGAAATAAATGTTATTGGTCGACTGTCCTGGGATAACACTGCGCCTAATGCTACATTTGATGCATCCGTTGTGAGTTCAAATGGTTTCTTAAAGTTTGGATAGCATAGTATTAAATCTTGCGAAACTAAAGTGTTTTTAAGTGTTTTGAAAGCTTCTAAAGCTTCAGGATTTAAAACAATGATTTTTTTGTTGGATTCAGTTTTAGAAATTCGTCCTTCTTCTCCTCTTAAATAAGAGGTAAGTGGTTTGGCAATTTTGGCATAATTTGCAATAAAACGTCTATAGTAGCCGGAAAGGCCTAAAAAGGATCGAAGTTGCTTAAGAGTCTGAGGAGTTGGGAAGTTTAAAATTGCCTCTACTTTTTGGGGGTTTGTCCGAATACCTTCGGATGAAACGATGAAACCAAGGAATTCGACTTGGCGTTTAAAGAAGCTACATTTGTCCAGTTGTACCTTCATGTTGGCGTCATTGAGAGTTTGAAATATTTCTAAAATATGGTTGAGATGTTGCTCCTCATGTTCGCTAAAGATGATTATGTCATCTATATAAACATAACATGATTTTCCTATGTGCAATCGGAGAATATCATCAAGGGCACGTTGAAAAATTGAAGGGGCGTTCTTCAATCCAAAAGGGAGTCGTGTAAACTCAAACTTTCCACTATTAATGGAAAACGCTGTTTTCTCAATGTCAGATTTTTTTAGAGGTATTTGATGAAATCCACTTTTTAAATCAAGCACTGTGAAGAACTTACTTCTTCCAAATTGCGCTAAGACTTCGTTAATGTCCGGTATTGGATAACGGTCCGCTATTGTGACTGTGTTTAATTTCCTGTAGTCTATAACCATTCTAAATTGTTTATTACCTTCGGAATCACATTTTTTTGGCACAACCCACACGGGTGAATTGTAGGGAGATCTAGATGGGCGAATTATTCCATCTTGTAAAAGTTTTGAAACTTGAGATTCTATTTCGTCTCGAAGTGAAGAAGGGTAAGGGTATGATTTTGTATATACTGGAGTATCGGTATTAGTGCGAATTTCGCCTATGACCCTTGTAGTATATGTAAGGCGTTCGTCTGGTTCTGAAAACAGATTTTTAAATTTGTTTGTAATGGAAATTAGTGAATTTCTTTGCGAGGCTGACATGTGATCTAGTTTCTGTTCTAGAGAGTTGACTTCAGGTGATCTTAGTTGTTTTATTCTTATTTTTGTATTTTTCTGTATTTCCATGTAACTTTCTTTTGCGTGAATCACAGCTGAAAGGTCTTTTAGACTATCATTTCCAAGGATTCCATGGAAGGATTTTAATGTGGGTAAAAGGAAAAATTTAAGTTTTACATCGTTATTTCCGAATAAATTAATAAAGGTGTGGTGACTTATTTCTACGTCTCCGGCAATTGATTTTGCGTAAAAACAACTGTTATTTTTTAGGGGGTTTTCTACGAGTTCTGGTTGGATATAATTTTTACTTGACCCGGTGTCTATTAGGAAGTTTAAAAAATGTCCACTCTTCGTTCTACATTGGAAGTAGGGTAACGAAGAGTCTGTTAACCTAAAAAATTCAAATCTGTATATTCAGGTATTTCATTATTTGATGAAGGATTAGAACATTCTTGAGATTGTAAATAATCTTTTACATTTTCTTCATACTCATTATCTTGTATTGCCAAGTTCTGAAAGTAATTATTTAAATTTTCTTGTTCGGCTTGTAAGTGATAGTTTCTTTGGTATTTATTAGGGATTGGATTTTGAATAGGAGGACCATGTGGTCTTTTCCCTGCATATTTAAATGGAGCTGATGGTCTATTTTGATAGTTTACTTGAGCCGATTGGATAGTTGATGTTTCCATTGGTACTGGCCTAGGTTGAGGCCTTGGTGGTCCCTGAGCAAAAGGATTGTATTGATTATTCTGATTAAATCTTTGAAAGCTTGTTTGGTTTTTTTGTGTTGGCCAAGTTGACCGATATTGTTGATTATTGTAAGGGAAGTGGACTAACTGTGGAAAAAATGGTTCTTTTTGCATTGGAGCTTGGTGCTGAGAATTAAATCGACGTGGTGGAATTTGAGGTTTTATTGAAGAATTCAATTTATTTGTAAATTGTTGGTTATTTGCATACGAGGACCGGAAATTTTGATTTTCCAGTTTAAGACATAAATGTAATGCCTGTGGTAGATCTGCTGGCTCGCGGATTCCTAGGAGTCTTGGTAGATCACCCTTAAGTCCCCGAATAAAAGTATCGAGAGCTTTATCTCGATAAGTTGCTGTTAAAAGGCTTGTTGATTCTGAGGAAATATCCATACAGGATATTTTGTTTAAAATTAATGATAAGTGTGTGTAAACTGCTTGGTAAAATTCTTGAATAGTAGAATTTCCTTGGATTAATGAGGTCATTTGATATTCTAATGTACCAAGATCCCTTTTGTCAGCATAGTGTAAAGTAAGGCAGCGAGATATGGCCTTCCAGTCTAGAGGTGTGTTATAGGATTCAAGAGCGCTGTCTGCTCTTCCTGTAATTTTATTTCTAATGACACTTAAAATTCCATAATATTTTGGGGTTCCTAATAAAGGTGTATAAATGCGTAGAATTCTATCTACGCTTTTCTTCCATGAGGAAAATTCAGTGGGATTACCTGAGAATTCTCGTAAGCTTTTTACGATATCAGGTATTTTATCTAATTCTGTTATACCGTTCGCGTGTTCAGGTCTAATTTCAAGATCTCGAGCGGCTGATATTTCGGCGTTGGGATTTAGTATCGAGTTTATCATTTGTCTTCCCTCATTGTTAAAAATTCGATTAACTACTTCAGTTACTAAAACAATTAATTGAGGAGTAAGGTGTTCTAAATTATTATCGTTGTTCGCCATTTTAGTATGTGTGTGTATTAAGATTATAAACTTTTATTTCAAATTTTTTATCAAGTTAATGGAAATTATATTTTACTTTTTTCTTTTTCCCTATTTTTATTTATTACTTTTCTTTTTTATAATTTTTTTTCTTTATTGTAATTATTGTTTCTTGTTTTCTTCGTTAAAAATTTTTTTAATTAGAATCATTTTTTCAGCTAACGTATATTTTGGAATTTTTGGATCTTGTTTCACTAATTCTATTATTTTTTTTTCGCCATATTTTTAATATATAATAAAAAATTATATTTATTTTATAATTCTTAATTCTAACTTACATAAAATACATAATAATCATCATCTTGGTAGAGCGGCGTGATACTTCTTATATCGTCCTTTTTTCCTTTGGAGATCTGGATACTAAGGGGCCTCGTTCTCTACACTTGCACTCTTGCAGTTATCGTCTATGTTCTTTTAATTACACACGGCGGTTGCTTAAGGCGACTGGTTGTAATTTCAAGACAACGTTACACTTATTTGGCACCGGTTAGCACGTTTTATATTCTCTTAATTGAACACTGCGGCTACTTTAGGCGACTGGTTATAATTTTTCTTTGAGAACATATGTAGTACTTATTGACGTCTGATTTTTGTTAACACGGCGGCTACTTGAGGCGACTGGTTACAGTTTATAAAAAGACGAACTTAGCACTTTTTTTTTTTTAATTTAAGTTAACACGGCGGCTTCTTGAGGCGACTGGTAATAACTTTATTAACGCACTAAACCGGTCCCTGCTCGGGCGCCAATTAAATTAGATTTTACTAATTTGTTTAAAAAAATTTATTTTGGCAGAGGTTCTGCTTTATTCAAAGTTCGAAATACAATTGATACAATTTACTTAATTTCTAAAGCTTAAATACTATTCAATTGTTGACTGAGCAATTTGATGGCGTGGCTATAAAATGATGAAATTGAAGATCGCTTTGTGGGGGTTGTTTGTTGACTTGCAGTTTAAGTCACATAGGCTGCTGTGGTGTTGATCTCTATGAAATGTTTTCTGTTTATATTATCTGGTGTTTATGTTATCTGGTGAAGGGGAACAAATTGCTGAGTCGCATTTTGGACATCTCTTCATGATCGTCTGTTTATGTTTATTCTTGTTGACTTGTTTATGTCAATGGGATTAACTCGTCTGTTTATGTTTATTTATTGGTTATGGATGAATATGACTTGTTTATGTCAATGGGATTTGGATGTGAGGAGAATCAATATGTTTGGTGTTAACTTATATAAATACACATTTATACCTACTTTATCTTTGATAAACTCTATATTCTATAAACAACCCGGAAGTCCCCAAAAAACATTCTGCAGTTACTTGACTTTAAGAACCTTTCTTAAATAGTTTTGTGATATAATCCGTACATAGATAAATGTATTTCATATCCTCTTTTGAATGTCTATCTATATCATAATGTACCTTTCCCCAAGCGTCATATATTAAATGCGACCACATCTTTCACGGCAGTCACTCGATTTAGCTTCAAAAACTATGTATTTATATACTCGTATATAAGAAAACTTATTTCAACCACTTTATTTTCCTACACAATATTATTCCTTAACCTAAATAAAACATCCTTTTCGGTTTGAACTTTCATCCTAATTAGGTTAGATTTGTGTGTCGCCTTCAATGCGACTTATATCAACTTCAACCGTTTTAAGCAATGTTCGACTTAATGTTACCTGAAAGTAAATTTATATAAATAGACAGACTTTTATGTAGGTATACCTTCTAGACCATATCGTCGTCGTGTATGCCTAACTAATTACGTTTACGTGCTCCAAAAGTTAATTCTTGATTTCTATGCGGTGGTTATAGTAGACTTATACCTATGTATTGCGCGTGTCTATATACTCGTAAGTATCATTAAATACATATATTACCTACATATATAGCAAGCTATACACCCTATTGGACTTTGGGGAAAAGAATTTATTATAACTTTTTGACTCTTTGTTGCTGAAATGTTGTCTAGACCCCATAGTTGTTTACCTTTAGTTGGCAAAAGGTTAAACCGAGGACGCGACCAACAAAAACCTCTCTAACTGAAGTCTATCAAATTGAAGCTTCAATGTGAATAGATAGATATTGCGGTCTTTTGTTCTTTTAATTTGTTATGAGGCATTAGAATTCCTTTCATGCAAAGGTAAATTAATTGTATATAAGCTGGGCTAAAGTTTTCTAAATTTTTAACATGATTTTAAGTTTAAAATCTTCGTTTTTTATGTGTCATGTTAAGACTTCTAACATTTAAAAAGTCTTTATGAAGTCGGCAATTAAAATATTGAATTGAATAAAATAGATGGCACTCTTAATCACGTTTAAGGATGGAAATTAAAAAAGAAAAAAAAAACGGTTCAATACCGAGTGTGGATGAAGTCAGTCCCCATTTTTGTGTTGTTTTTTTTTTTTTATTGAAAGAGCTTCTAGGTTGTTTCGGAATTTGAAAAATAAGGTGTTTAGACACCACTTATAAATTTTTAACTAGTTCCCCTTTCGAAAAAAAAGATTTTCCAAAATCTTTCTTATTATTTTTAGATTTGTTTTCCATTTCGGAAGACTGGATATTTATTTGAGTTTATTTAATAAATAATTAATAACATTTTTTTAAATATCAGAAAACTAAAGTTTTTGTTAAGAAAATATGTTAATTTTGGTAAATATTTAGTGCTTTTCAGAGGTTGTAAACATGAAGCTGAAAAGGGGATCTCTGGCTTTAATTTTGAATATATTTTTTTAATGAAATATGGACGTAGGTACATACATAAGAAGTTTTCTGATTTGATTTGAGGCTAAGATAATTTTTTTTTAATTTAAAAACTTGCAGATGTTGGGTCAAGGAATCATTTTTCATCATTTGTATTTACATATTTGGTCACTTTTCAAAATTTGAGATTTTCAAACGTAATAAAACTAAAATATTGGAATCCTTTTTAATATTTATTTTACGACAATTTTAAACAACTGAAAAATAATTTTTGGATTTTCTAACAAAGAAACACAAAGTTTTGGAACATTGTCGTTCCATGGTTTCAATTTCCATTTAAAAAAAATACGGTATTTGGGCAGTTGCCACATTTAGAGTTGTGAATTTTTAGATTTAAAAAGTAAAAAGTATGCCATTAAATTGTAACAAATTTCTTGTCACAGTTCAAAAAACTAAAGCACAAAGTGAAACTATTACACACATTTTTGCTGTTGGCACACGTTAGTGATTGACATATTGATGCTGTTGTAGGTTTTTCATTTTCTCTTCGATTTTTGGAAATAAGAACAAGGAAAGATGTTCAAATGGTATACATGTGCATTCAAGAGGACACAAGCGCCAACAGGTTTTTCTCATAACCCACTTCTGTCTATCAACTCCTACACTCAATTACCTGCGGTGAACATCGAGTGCCTAGTACATCAACTGGAGATTGGGTTCCAACCCCAGTGAAAAGTTGTTGGGGGCAGCAAACGAGAGAGGGGGAGAGGTTTTCACTAAGGCACCTCTCCTTATGCAGACGGCAGCGGAGGAATTCCCGAGATAGAATCAACGGTGGCGTCTACAGTTTCAGTAAGGCTTCTTCGACATATTCGGAGACCAGGCTTGTAAGGAGCGGTTGATGCAACTAACCATAATTGGAGTTATACTTAGGATCTGGAAATCCAGTTTGGAGTTTGTGCCGTGGGTGACTTCCTGGCCACGTAAAAGCCTCATAGCCTCGGATACGGACGGATTTACTGTTGACAACCTACGCAAACGAACTTCGGATATGCACGTGAAATATAAGGTCCCTTAACAGACCACGTGCGGCCGAAGAATTATCGAAGGCCCTAGACTGCTATTAAGCAGACATCACCATCATCCAGGAAATACGATGGGATGGGCCCGGCAAAAAGAGGATGAAAAACTGCTATATTTATTATGGTGACTGCTACCAAGAAAACAAACAGCGCTTATTTGGATGCGGCTTTATTATTGGAGCCGGACTTAGGCAAGAAGTCTTGAGCTATAGGTACATCAATGAGTGCCTCATGACCTACGCATCAGGCCTTAATTCGGCAACATTATCCTGATATGCGCCCACGCCCCCAAAAGAAGAGAAAGACGACAACACTTAATATATGTTCTTCAAGCTCTTAGACAAAACATATAAGCAGTGCCCCAAATACGATATTAAAATAGTCCTGGGCGATTTTAATGCCAAGCTAGGAAGGGAAGACATCTTTGGTGGAATAATCGGGAAGAACAGCCTGCACGAAAACACTTCCGACAACGGATTCAGGCTCATAGATTTTGCTGCGGGGCAAAACGTCATGGTAGCCAGTACGCGTTTTCCACACCTCAACATCCACAAAGGAGCTTGGACTGCTCCAGATCAATCTACCTTCAACCAGCATCATGGATGTACGAACTTTCCGAGGAGCTAACATCGACTCGGACCACTACCTCGTTGTAGCAAAGATAGTACTTGGGATTTAAAGACCCAAGACAAAACAGGGAGGTGCTGCGAGAAGATACAACGTCGAACGGCTACAACCGCCTGTGATCCTTTTCCGACCGAGTTACAAGTAACCTCTCTCGAAGTTCTCTGCCGCCAACACAATGTATCGAAAACCAGTGGCAAGATTGCCAAGGTGCAATCAGAGAAGCCACCTCTGATGTGCTGGGTTTCAGCAGCCAAAAACAAGGAACCCCTGGTTTGATGAGGAATGTTGGCAGGCAAATGCAGGCAAACAACAGGCGGCGCTGCATGAAAGGACGAAAGCTGCTCATGAGCTCTATGAGCAGAAGAGGCGAGAGTAACGCCGACCTCTCAGAAGGAGAATCCACGCTGCTCTATAAAGGTTGGAAACAACTTAACAGAACCTTTCGATGTCAAAAAAGGTTGAAGACAAGGTGATGCGCTGCCATGTTATTTTTTTAACATCGTGCTTGAAAGAATAGTGCAGAGCTCAATTGTCAACGTCAAAGTCTGTCCAATTACTAGCATATGCTAATGACATTGACATAATCGGAAGAACTCAGCGTGATGTCAATGATGGCTTTTGTGAGTATTGTGGCAAAGGCGGCAAAAATGGGTTTAACGGTTAATGAGGTCAAAACAAAGTACTTTCTGTCGTCAAGAAAGGATATACAACACCGACGTCTTGGTCAAAACGTCACAATCGACAGACGTAACTTTGAGGTAGTCAAGGACTTCGTCTACCTAGTAAACGCAGAAAACAACACCAGCGCTGAGATCAAACGAGAATAACTCTTGCTAACCGCTTTGGACTAAGAAAGCAATTGAGTGTTAAAGTCCTCTCTCGAGGGACCAATGTGTTGCTATATAAGACCCTTGTCATCCCTGTCCTGCTATACGGTGCAAAAGCATGGACTATGACAAAAGCGGATGAAAGCAACTTTGGTGTCGGTTCGAGAAAAAAGTTCTTCGTGTGATCTACGGTCCCGTATGTATCAAAGGGGAGTGGAGCAGAAGATGAAACGACGAGCTGTAATACCTGTACAGCAACGTACACTTAGCCAGAAGGTTAAAGTTCAACGACTAAGATGGCTGGGTCACGAAGAGCGCATGGAAACCAATGCTCCGGTCCGGAAAGTCTTCGAATCCATACCCGCAGGACAGCGCAGTAGAGGAAGACCGCGGGTCAGGTATCGCACACAAGTGGAAAGTTACCTCACCCAACTTGGAGAGCAAAACTGGAGAAATATAGCTAGGGACCGAGCTAGATGGAGAAGTTTGTTGGGTGAGGCCCTAGTTCACACAGGACTGTAGCACCACCTTAAGTAGGTAAGTAAACTTAAGTTTTAAAGATTTTAGAGAAGTTCAAGTGTTTTTTTTTTGGGTAGCAGTCTGATTCTACCTTACTTATTCGAAAATGATGTAAGCACTTCCAAACTATGATTATAGATATATTTTATGGCAAGCAATTCTGCAAGAAAAGTTGCGTGATTGTGATATATCTCGATGAGTTGTTTTAAATTGGCTTTACCTTGTGAGTTAACATTTCACACCTTTTCGTTTAATCCCACTTGAATGATCTTATTAGAAATCAATATGCAAGAAACTACTAAAGTCTGTCAATTTTTTTTTTTAAATCCAAATACCATACCAGACGTACTCAGAATTTTGGACCCTTATTTGAGGAATGATTATGTATCAATAGATGTCGCAAGAAAGAAGGTCGATAGACTACGGGTCCATTCTGCTTAACTTGCATGGGACATTTATAATAGGCCACATCTTGGAACACTATTCGTATGCTGCAGAGATTGCATATGCAACAAGGCCTCCGAATCATATCGGTGCTAACTGGATGACATCGATTTGCGATATCTGGATAAATAGAGATCACGTTAGAATATATAATAAAAAAGTTAATTCAAGTCTCTAACATTATTGCGGTTCGTTAGATATTAAGAGTTAAATTTTAAATTGCTATGAGAGTCCTCTTTGCACCTTTCTACAATATTATCTGTATAACAAAACTTATTTGAAGTCGATATCTCTACTGAATTTTGAGCTATGCTGACGAAAAAACTTCGCAAACGTAAGGACGTACGTAAACACGCACGCACAGACATCTCTCTTTAAATCTTTTGAAACGTTGAGAAATGTAAAAATTTTCAATTCGAAAAATCAGACCGATTACAATAAATTTCTATGAGAAATTAAAAAATATAAGTAGTTTTGAAGATAAAGAATAATTTGATAAGGAAGAAATCAAAAATAGTGAACAAAGAGTAGTGAAACTTAAAATTAACTTCGATATGGGAAATGATTTTTCGACAAAAGAGAATTTTTGATTAACGAAAAAAACTATCGAATGTGTTTTGTCAAAAATTATGAAAACTACAACTCAATAGTCAAAGAAATGTTCATTATGTTAAAGACTCTTGAAACGACTATTATGTATGGGTTCACTAGATTTTGTTGGGAATGCGGAGCCCAATATCACGGAATAAGCAAATCAACCATCTGGAGAGTAGTTCACGAATATCCAATATCGTCATTGATTAATTCCTCCCTAACACTATCCGCTGGGCACAAAATTGTACAGACATATCTTCGCAATTTGTTTCTTGAGAAGGATTTCTTTATGAAGCTGGATGTGTTGACGGTACCACGCTAGATAAACTTTATCTTGATAAATATAATCTAAGATTTACTTTGCAACTTTTCAAAATACAAACGGATTTAAGTTGTATTTTGAATTTGTTCACACAAAATAAGTCTTTTAAAACACAAAAATAATTATGGTAATATATAATATTTTTATTGAATAAATTAAATGTACAAGTGTTCACTTGTGGATAACAAAGATGAGTGACCAAAGGTTTGCAAAAGGCACACTAAAAGGTGGTCAGTCTTCATAAAAATTACATATCAAATATCAGCGCGTGAGGCAAAACATTGAACTTTTATTAAAGATCATATTTCGTCTGGCCTCGCACGCTGCTGAGGGAGTTGGGTGGAATATGGGTTGTGGGAAAGGTAAAAATTTGGATAACAAAAATATAATAATTAAAAATAATGTATGGGAATTGATAAAGGCATCATTTCCCATAGTGTCAGCATTTATTTAAAATGTAGGTGTGATATTATGGTCGGGTGTTTATGTGTTACTTAACAGAATTGTTGAAACCATTTTACTTTCCACTTTTCAAATAAAGTAACCTAACACTTTGCAAACATTTGTGAAACACTTTGCACTTACATTTTTGTTTGCAAAGTGAAAAATAAAAAGAGTTTGATGATCATGATTGATGTTGATTCATAAAACTTTCATTATAACTAAAACACTTCACAACAACTTAACAAAACTTATAAAGTTCCGGTAAAAGGAAGACTGTGTCAAAATGTAAAACAATTCGGTCTTACTTCCAGTATCAAAAATGGGGTGGCGCAACAGTCCGTTGTGAACCAGGGCCTAGTGACTTACAACTCTCAACCATTCCTGTGTGCGAGTAATGTTGTCAGGAATGGGGGACCTACAATTTTATGCCGAATCCGAACGGCTAGTTTGAGAAAGCACTTTTTCATGACAAGAATTACTCTTGAAGGATTTGTCAATTCCTCGCAAGAGGCAGTACCCGCGAAAATTAATTTTTTTAAATTAAGGTGGCACAGGCAGGGATTGAACCCAAGACCCCTTGCATGACAGTCCAACGCACTAACCATCATGCCACGGGTACTACTTACTTCCAGTATAAATCAATTATTAATAAATTGATTTGTTTTATTTTGGTAATATGTTAATTTAAATGATTCCAAAAAAAAAAAGAACAAAGAAAAAGTTTATTATTTCCCTAGAATTGAATATAAAATTCAATTGAAAATTCATTCGTTTTATTTTGCTGAAGGGTGCGAACTGTAGCAATATAACATTTTAGCCTTAATCATTCACCTTCAAGCGGCACTTAAATTAGTAGAATCATCCCCGCACCCCATCGTCATCACCATCGCAATCTCTTCCACCACCACAACCCGCCCAGCATAGAAATTCAATTAAACAATTAGTGAGCTTGTGGCGATGAATGGTTGGCATTTTCATTTTCATTCTCACTGTCATTGTATTCTTTTATAAGTTGCAAAAGAAGGATGAGACTTTTTGAAAGTTTTGCACTTTTCCCCCAGGATAAAACCAGGATTTATTCAACAGTTGAGAGACGTTATAGCTCATACATTCATAAAATATATCTCTATGTACATCCCAAGAGACAGAGAAAGAAAGAGACAAATGGAAAGAGCTTAACTAAGCTAAGTTAAACTAAGCGAAAGGTGGACATAATAAAATGATAATGGCGAAAGACTATAGAATTAATGGTTAGATGAAATTTGTGGTTCCCTCTCCGCATCCGCTTTAAAAGCAAAAATAAACAAAAGTAAAGTGATCCTGGTCATCCCTAAAGCAAATATGGACTTCGAGAGTATCCTGTGGATTTTAAAATTTGTGGTGGATTCAAAAAAAACTTCACACCTTTAAAAAAATTGAATTTAAGATAAACTCGAACATAGTTTTTGGGTCGAAACAAAATATATCAATTCTAAGAGAAGAATGAGAGACAAAAATAAAACCTATCTATCTAATTTAATTTGTTTAACCATGAAATTTCATCAACCAACGCGGTGCGGTGTGAATTATTCAAAAACAACACAACTCAATTTCTTTATTTTTTTATTTGTGGTCGTGTAAATAAAAATGCGCAAAATTACATAGTTTACGGGAGTATAGTGTCCTTATAGGTACATGTCCTATAACTGCACATCATCAGTAACATCTGGTTGTATATTTTCTAACTCACTCAATTTGTATATAGATACAAGAACAACTTCAATAAAGCTATGCTGCGGGAGAAAATGTAATTTTTCAGAATTTTGATATAAAGTGGTTTTTCCACACAGAAGTGGGTTTATTTACAGTGGATCTGCTTTTTTTAGGATTGTTTGTGGCTGAAAATATACTGTTGATGTTTTGACACACGTTCTATGAAAAAAAAATCATGTCAAATCAATAATATCATAAATGTGGGAATATTTTTTGAAGTGAGATGTTGTATATTTCTGTCTGCGAAATGGTTGAATATTTATTTATTTACATATCACATTTTGAATTGCACAATATACGAAAATATGTACATTCATTTATACAGGAGATGGAAATTGTGAATTTAGATTGAATTTTCTAGATTCCTGAGTGTTATTTTTTGCAATTGGCTAACCATGTGTTCCTGTTCATTTGGGTTGGTGAATTGCTTTGGGAAAATATATGAGATGCGAAAAAGTCCACAAAACTATGTTTTTCCTCATAAATTCGGAGCTTCATAATTGAATACAAAATTGTTTAATTTATTACTTTTTTTCTTTTGACAAACGAATACCTAAGTTAGAAGAGGAAAACTATTTGATGCAGAGGGAGCCTTTTTAAACTTCCCATAGAAAGTTATTGAATCGGTCTAATTTGTCGAATTGAAAATTTTGTCATTTCTCGGCGTTTCAAGGCCCTAGAGTCGAAATAAAATAATTTTAGGAAGATGTGTGTGAATTTTTGTTCGTCATTTTCTCAAGAACCAATAAAGATATCGACTTCAAAAAATTGTGTTACACAGATAATAAAGCAAAAAGATGCAGAAAGGACTCTCAAAAAAATTGCGTAGGTGGTTTTTTTTACCATAGCAATTTAAAAAAATGTAGTACCCGTGGCATGATGGTTAGTGCGTTGGACTATCTGGTTAGATCAGTATTTTTATTTCGACAGACATATAAATGCTGCTCTGACCAGGGCCAGAGAAGCCTTTCGCTCTGACGAAACGGCTTTTTTTTTAGCAGTCGGCTTGCCCCCAGAGTGAAGGTAATTTAGATGTCATGTGCGGTTCAACGTTGCTCCTTCCCAGATGGAGAAGTTTCGGGTGTTCAAGCGGCAGTGTTTACGACGCTGTACCGCTTATATCGAACAGCCGAATCTTCTTATGTGCATTACTATTCCAACGAGGTCCTATACAACGGAGCTCGATTCAACAGAATTGACAATTTCATGATAACACTCGTTTGAGGTCACATTGCAAGAGCTATGTCTTCGACCAACAATTTAATTTTCGGGGCGTTCTATCCGAACGACGAGTATTTTGAAAGTGCACGCTTGAGCGGCTTCATTCCCCCAGAGGCATTCCTCTTTTTAGGTAGATGCGGTCTGATACAGGATAGATTGGCAGTTCCGTTAATCTACCACGTCAGACGAAGAACCGTGGATAGGCGACTCCTGTACAATCGGGACGTCATGGCACAAGGTGGAGCAGAGCTCCTTCGGTTCAGTAAGGCTGTGTCCGAACGGGACCGAACTGATAGGGTGAAGCAGGAGAACCAGTTTTGGTGGCTTCAATCGGCACTTGATATTGGCTAGTCGGGAATACAAGTAAGCCTTGGCCGGCTTACATACTTGTTTTATAGTTTAAGGGTTTAGTTTTAAGTAGAATAGGCCTGGTAGCACAAAAAAAATACAAAAACAAAAAATAGTAAAAAAAAGAAAAACAAAAAAAACATGGAATATTAAAAAAATATTTAAAAAAAATTAAAAAAAATACATAAAAAAGACAATAAAATATAAAAACAAAAATGTTAGATTTGCTGCTGTGGTTGTTCTAGTTTTAAGTAGTTTATAGGTAGAATAGGTAGTTTAAGTTAGCTTTAAGTTGTATATTAAGGAAATTATTTTAAGTACCTTTTAAGTAACAATAAAAAAGGACCTTGATATTAGTTTTTTTCTCATAATTTGCTAGTAAATACAAAATAATTTAATTTAAATAGAAGTAAAATAGATCTTAGGGCCGAAAGGCATTAGTAGTTAGAGTTATAGTTTAACTTAGAGTGTCCGTATGGGACCATTAAAATAGTTGTAAGTTATGGATAATTAGGCTAGTTTTATGAATTTTTGTCCAGCTTTAAGATAGGTTTAAGATTGAATTCAT
>NC_079147.1:253746512-253818510 GCF_945859685.1 Eupeodes corollae
TTTAAACTCTGTTAACAATTAAAATTTAATTTTTTCTAAATTACCAATCTTAAAGTCGAATCCTAATTATTTGTTTACAGTTCTGTCTCACTTTTCCAATTAAAAATAAATTAAATACAAATAAAAACATATAGGTACATATACAACCAACCACAAGTTTCAAAACCACACCACAAGTTAGAAAACCACACAAAAGAACTTTAAACGAATGTGGAAAATTGAAGAAGAAGAAAATGCATATCAATAATTGCAATCATCACACCACAATAAAACCCTTTCGAATTTCTGAAATCAAATTCTATTGAAACATGTTTGGAACACATTTTCTTATTACATTTGATTATTTAAGGTGAAGAATTGGTTTTTGAGACACTTTAGGTAGGTATATGTCTGCTACTCATTATTCGTGTCATCAGTATTTTATTTAGAAAATCAATCAATTTAATTACCAATTTAATCAAAATAACTCACGATTGGGAGGACTACACAAACCTACTCAACTCATTTATATTGAATACACCTTTTAAGAAAATCTAAAAAAAACCATGTCCCACCCTTAAATCTGTCTTTAAAAAAAGAACATCTCCCTATCTGCACCCACTTAAAATGTGTTTATTTATATTTCATGAGCGTGTCTTCCCTAAACGGAAACACTTATGATGTACATCAACACGACTTATTCCCCCACCTATAAAAGTTTGAAAATTCTGAGAATCTAGGTAACGAACCTACACAGCGTTGCTCATAACATCCTTAATCCAAACGTAAAGCAAAAAGGATTCATAAGCCGAAGCCGTTATCTGCCGATTGGGAAAAATAAATACAAACAAAAAAATACCCCAATTAACCACACCCACCCACCTCCTGTCGGAAATTTGTAGAGATATTGTGAAAATTGTATTAAAAACCCAACAATATCGCTGTGATTTTGATTTTCTACTGGAATTGTTCTTATTTTTATTTCGCCTAGTTAAGCCGAGGTGAGGAACCTGTATACGAGTAGAATAAATGTACTGTACATACCTTTGGGGGGTTGAAAACGTGCGTGTCCTGAACCTGAAGTACGTGCAAATTGTATCCAAGCAAGTTAGGTAGGTATATGTGTATTCTAAGACTCTGGGCCTTATTTTTCTATCCACTCCTGGGGGATATTCGATCAATATTGAACGTTTCGTATCTTTTCTTTCTTTACACGTATTAATTCACGAATGCGAGAAATATTAAACACACAAAAAAAACACCTTGTTTCTTTTTTTTTAATAAGTGTTGACACTTTATTTTATTATTCCGGGAAATCAATTTTTTTCTAATGATAATAAATTTATTTTTCGATCCTAAAACAATTAAGGACGAAAATATTATATACCCAGATATTTTTCTTTTTCGGAAAATCACAACAAAATTGTGTAAACACTTGATTCAAAGCATACAAGAGAGGGAGAAAGAAAACTGACCGTATATGGCGTAGGTGTAGAGTAGTGAGCGAGAGGTTAAATGCTCCACACAGATGTTTATGATGATTATGATAATGGTTTGGTTTGGATGCAAGAGAGAGGAAACTCTTAAGTTAGGGGTTGAATTTTTCTTTTCTTTTTTCTTCAAATATATTCTTCTTTGAAAAATATTTAAACTTCAAAAACACTTTCAAGATACGCGCATAAAATTTCCAAAAATACCGAAAATTACGTGCTCTAGCTTTTGAAAAAATCACACCAAACGAACTAAACAACACCCAAAGGATATTTTCGGTGAAATAATATCCTGGAATTTGAAAATTTCTTCAAAAATGATTTTTATTTTGGCTTTTATTTTTCCTATATTTTTGACTGATTTAGAAGAAGAGGAATATTAGAAATTGCCTTTTTTTGGGAAGCATCTATTTCGAATGGTTAACCGAGAGTAACTGAGGATTTTGTAGGAATGTATTTTACTTTAAAAGGATATTTGTTGAATCTGGTGAGCTGTGACTATGGATGCCATAGAGCCAGATACAGGATAGCATCCTGGTTTATAAGAATAAGGATGCTTCTCTCTTGATTTTTGAAAATCTCACGAGAGAGTGAAAATCGTGATGGAAAAAAGTTTACGAGGAGAGTATTTTTGATTTTGGTGGTGGATTAAGGTGCAAAAATTGAGCTTTTTCAGTTTGTTTTGATTTTAAGTGGAGAGTTTTTTGTGTGTGGAGAAGTATAAATTATACAGGGAAAATAATGGGAAATTTGGTTTGTTCTCATGGGAGAAAAGAGGGAGCTTTAACCCAGTGACAGAGTTCTGATGTGTACTCTATGACCTATTGTAGAGTTCCTGGAGTGGTAATGAAAGTTTTTTTTATTCTTTGATAACACACATTTGAAAAATACACCAAGAACTAAAAATTAGAAGAGCGGGAGAAAGAGAGAGAATTCGAGAGACAGAGAACAAATATAAAGCTTTTATGATAAGAATTTTAAAGTAATAATGGTAGATTCATGTGAGCAACTGGTTTGTGCGGTTTTGGGGGTAAAGTTTTTTGAATATGAGTTCAATATAAATTTAAAAAAGGCAATATAGAAATGTATTTTAATATTTCTTAAAATTTATGATTTTAGAAATACCGAAAGTTTTTTAGAGGTATTTTTTAGAAACAAAGCCAACCCAGTGGAATGACCATTGTTATGGCTCTAATAGCTCAAAAGTTTCATAGTAATTAATATTGAAAATAATTGGCGACTGGGATTTATGAACACCGTAAACTGTCGGTCTAATTCTTAAACTACTTTTTTGGAAATATCCGTTTTTTTTTCTATCAATTATTGCCGGTTAATCAATATGCGTTAGTCAACAGAGATGTTTGTGGGGATACAAAACAAGTCCAAAGGTGTTAAGAAGTCACAGGAAATAATTTATGAGTCAATGTCTTCTAAGATTTGATCATTAAGCTTTAGTTGTGCCGGCTTTTTTGATCCATTTCTACTTCAAATTATTTACCATGGCATGAAGAATAAAAAAAATTAGAATTTTGATTATTATAATGATTGAACAACACAAGATCGCCAATTCTAGTTTTGTACATGAATTCGAATTCCAGAATAAAGCACGAATTTTGAAATTACTGAACGCTCTTATTTGTGAAAATATAGGTACAGAAAACTTTCACATACCTTATTCGTAAGTTCTGTACCTTTTTAAAACGTTTTCAACGTGTCAAGGTACAAAATTTATATTAAGTAGAAAATTATTGGAGTTTAAAAACAGCATCATCTCATCAGCGCAATGGAGGAGGGAGTGAAAGGGGTTATAAACCTTAACCAACAACCACTCTCCGGGAGATTATTTTATTTTAATTTTCATAAGAATTCCCTTGATTTCAAAACTTATCATTTAGCGTTAGTAGATATGTTTCAACTTTTTTATTTTTATCAATAAAAATAAAAATTGTATTTTACTGCTTTTAACTTGTTGCTAAAAATACAACTTTTCACTGAGGACTGGGCCAAGATTCCAGCCATATTCCAATTGCTCAGCTTAAATTTAATACAGTTAAACAGTTGCACAGTCGGGGTGATTTCCTGGCCACGTAAAAAATACCTTTAGTTGCGAAGCACCAACAAGCCTCGGATACGGACGGATTCACTGTTGACAACCCACGCAAACGAAATAAGGACAACGAACTTCGGATATGTACGTGGAATTTTAGGTCCCTTAACAGACCACGTGCAGCCGAAGAATTAGCGGAAGCCCTAAACTACTGCAAGGCAGATATTACAGCCATCCAAGAAGTGCGATGGGATGGACCGGGCAAACGCAAACTAAAAGACTGCGAACAAAGACAGCATCTATTTGGGTGTGGATTTGTTGTTGAAACTAGGCTCAGGTAAAAAGTCTTGAGTTTCAACAGCGTGAGCGAGCGCATCACGACAATCCGCATCAAGGCTAAATTCACCAACATAAGCCTAATATGCGCGCATGCCCCAACAGATCAGAAAGTTGAAGACAACAAAGACATATTCTTCGAGCTCTTGGACAAGACATATGAGCAGTGCCCTGGCTATGACATTAAAATTGTCTAAGGAGATTTTAATGCCAAGTTAGGAAGGGAAGACATATTTGGTATTTCAATCGGGCGATACAGCCTGCACGACACCACCACCGACAACGGATTCAGGCTGATCGATTTCGCTGCGGAGCGAGACGTTCTGGTAGATAGTTCGTAGTTCACACATCTCAATATCCACAACGGGACATGGAAATCTCCTGATCAATCAACCGTCAACCAGATTGACCACATTGCGATCGACGCACGACACTTCTCCAGTATACAGGATATCCGAACATTCCGAAAGGCCGCAATGACTCGGACCACTACCTCGTTGTAGCCAAGGTACGTCTACGGATATCCCGATCCAAGCCAAAACAAGGAAGTACTGAGAGAAGATTCGACGTTAGACGGCTACAGTCGCAAGAGACTGCAATGTCCTTTTCGGATCGAGTCTCTAATAACCTCTTAAGGAGTAATATGCTGCCTGCATTAAACATTGGAAACCAGTGGCAACATTGCCTTGCAGCCATTAGAGATGCCGCCTCTGAAGTGCTTGGTTTCACACGAAACCCCTGGTTTGACGGCGAATGCCGTCTTAGATGGAAAAAATCTTAGATGGAAAAAAAGAGAGCATGAGAAGCGCCCGATCGAGGAGATAGAGGGATGTCAAAACAGGAATGTGGTACGAAATTTTAACAAAAGTTAAAAAAACCTCCCAAGGGTACCAGCCACGAACCGAAGCCTGTGAGGACGATTAGGGGAACATCGTAGTAGAACCGCAGTCGATACTGAGAATATGGAAAGATCACTTCTCCAAATTATGTAACGGCGATGACGAACCGAATTTCACTGTAAGGGAGAAAGAACCAGTCAACCTAGGCGACCCAGATCAACAATTCCGCCTATCCGACCTTGACGACGGGAAGATAGCTAAACTTAAGGCAAACAAAGCTGCTCGAGCTGACGTCATCGCTGCCGAACTATATTCAAAAAAGCATTCGATGACTTGGTACAACAATCGTCAACAATCTGATTGGTCCTTATCAGTGCGGCTTCAGACCAGGAAAGTCCACTATCGACCAAATATTCACACTACGGCAGATCTTGGAAAAAACCCAGGAGATTCAAATCGATACCCACCATCTCTTTATCGATTTTAAGGCCGCGTATGACAGCATCTATAGGGAAGAGCTCTACAGAGCAATGTCTAGTTTTGGCATCCCTGTCAAACTTATTCGTTTGTGCAGAATGACGATGGAGAATGTACGCTGCTCTATCAAGTTTGGAAAAGATCTCACCGATGTATTTGATGTCAAAAAAGGGTTAAGACAAGGCAATGCACTGTCATGCGACTTCTTCAACATCGCTCTGAAAAGAATTGTGCAAAACTCAACCGTCAACACTAGAGGCACAATCTTACAAAGGTCCATCGGATACGCAGATGATATTGACATAGTTGGAAGATCAAAGCGTGATGTCAGTGGAGCGTTTTTAGTATTGCCACGGAAGCGAAGAAGATGGGTTTAGTGGTCAATGAGGGCAAGACCAAGTGTATGCTGTCATCGAAAGAGGACAATGAACAACGACGACGTCTTGGACAAAACGTCACCATGGACAGCTATAACTTTGAGGTAGTTAAAGACTTTGTCTACCTAGGCACCGCTATTAATGCAGACAACGACACCAGCGCTGAAATCAAACGAAGAATAACTCTTGCAAATCGCTGCTTCTTTGGACTTAGAAGGCAATTTAGTAGAAAAGTCCTCTCTCGAGCATCTAAAATCACCATCTATAAGACCCTCATCATCCCCTTTCTCATTTATGGCGCTGAGGCCTGGACCCTGTCAATTAAAGACGAAAGTTTCTTAGGATGATTCGAGAGAAAAATTCGTGGTTTTCGGTCCCGTACGTAGAGAATGGAGGGGAAGATATAACGACGAATTGTACGGGCTGTACAGCAACACTGACCTAGTTAGCAGAATTAAAGTCCAACGCCTTAGATGTCTGGGTCATGTAGAGCGAATGGGCATCAACGCTCCCGCCCGGAAAGTCTTCGAATCCAATCCCGAGGGACGGCGCAGTAGAGAAACCGCGACTAAGGTGCCGCACCCAGGTGGGAGAGGACCTCAACCAACTTGGCATGCGAAACTGGAGACAGCTAGGTAGAGACCAAACTGACTGGAGACGCATGTTGGTTGAGGCCCAGGTGCACCCCGGACTGTACAGCTAGCTTCAGTAAGTAAGTAAGTACATTTAAAATCTTGTTATAATCTTGGAATACATTCATATATAACTTAAGCTGTTTTTTTAACAATTGAAATGCGTAAATGTAAGGTTAGGATACACAGTATGTTATTTGACTATTGTGAGCCTCTATTAGAGAAAATAAAAGAACAATTTTAGGTGGTGCTAAAAAACTAATCCTTATGTTATGTTATCCCCCTAATTGAAAGTCTGGTTCTGCAATTGCACCAGCGGGGTTAAATCGCATAACCTTGGAGGCCATTTCACATCACCCCTGCGAGTGATAATCTTAACCTCAAATCGTTCATGCAAAATGTCAATCGTAGCGTTTGCTGTGTTGTACTAAGCGCTGTCCTGCTGGAACCACATTTCAATTTGGGCCAAAATAAATAAGTAATCATCGTTATGTAGCACTCGCTGTTGACGGTGGCTGTTTTCAAAAAAAGCACCAGCCAATTACTCCGCGCGCCGTGTCGGCCCGAAATCCCGACCAAACGTTTACTTTTTGAGGATGAATTATCACCTGGTGAGCCTCGCGTGGGTTGGATTAGTCCTATGTACGGCAATTTTGCTTGTTCACACAGCCATTCATGCCTCATCACATCGGCCAAAATTGGTGTCGTATTCCAAACTATTCGAAGCACAGTCAGCAAAAAACCGTGCGTGCTTTTACGTACCGCACCGATATTCTCGACCGATCTTGCGTTAGTTGAACTGGTGTACGGTTGTTGGCTGATTGTTTACTGAAGCAGTAGCCTCAAATTTGGCTACCAAACGTCCACTGTGAAGGGCCAATGTATGCAATGCCCATTATCATTTGAACGTGTTGTTCAATCGTATAACGTGCCAAGATAATTTGACATAAACAACTGAATAATTCACAAGAGATTTGACAAATGTCGCTAAAACAAAATGCCCGCCGCGGGGCGCGGAAATCAACCCGCGCTAATTAAAAACCCATTATTTGCATTCTACATAAATACGCGATGGTTAGTGCGTTAGTGCCAGAGGTCTTGGGTTCAAACCCTGCCTGTGTCATCTTAAATTTTTTTAACGGGTTCTGCCTCTTACGAGGAAATCGACACATCTTCCAAGAGTAAGTCTTCTCATAAAAAGTCAAATCAGCCGTTCGGGTTCGGCTTAAAACTGCATGATCCATCCATCGGACTGTCGTGCCACCTAATTTATTTATTTTATAAATTCTGCTCGTTATCTCAAGAAGTTGAAACTTTATAAATCATACATTTCATTCACATTAGCAATTCAATTGGAAACGCACTTCTCGTCGAAATTTCCTTGCACTGTACAATATTCACTTCAACACATTAGACTTAACACTTTGCACTGAAAACCATCTAATTTTGCGATTTGGTAGTACTTTCAATTTTTCAGACAACTAGATTTTGAATTATTCCAAAATTTCGCGTACGTTTTTACTTTTTAAAATTGAAGTTCGGTATTTGTAGGTGTTTGTGTCTCTGTTTATTAATAAGTCCTGCAACTAATTTGACTTCCACTTTCCTCTAAATTTACACAGATGTTAAATCCAACATCACACTAACTACTACATCTACCTTAACTTTATACCTATACCACCAAGGAGCATCAACTGTTACCTTTTAATAACTCACATAAATTGCCAACAGCTCCCTATAGCTAACTATTTCGTAACTCGCGAGATGAACTTTTTAATGATATGCCAACAATAAACACAGATTTAACCTTTCTCGGGGTGGAGTAGGTTTAGGTATAGCGTTCGTATCTACCCTTTCACCTCCCAACTTCACTAAATATACCACTTGTACCTGTACCTAAGAACATACGAAAAACAACAACAAAAACAAAAAAGTATTAAGGATCGTCAAGAGTAACAAAACTGCAATAAAAATTTTAACGACCATTTTGTTTGCTAACAGTTATGTTACAAAAATAAGCACCGCTATACTCCTTATGCATACTACCCACCTATACCTTTCATCTACCTTCCTTACCTATATAGCTACAATCTACAACAACAAGACTAATTAGTGTTTAATGTATCCTCCCTTATTACCGCTTTGCATAAAATGTCCTTAAGACCAAGTGAGTGTGTGTCATTTGTGTATACGGACTGCGGACATGGAGAAGGAGCAAGAAGATGGAGGTGGAGCTGAAGAGCAATGAAATATTGTTCTAAACTTTATCTTCTTCACTCTCTGGAGGCGCACCCGTGCCCGCGTCCGCTGCCGGTTTCCTTTATGCATGCTCTCACTAAAACAGAACAAACTGTGTCGCCAATTGACTTTCCAAATGGATTCCACTTTCATATCCGGTTTATATGTCGCATAGCAAGTACCTACCTACCGATCTACCGTACCGACCCGACCGTATGCAGAGGCAAACTCGTAACTGGAAAATGGAGGAAGGAAAGGACTCTTCTATATACGGATGATGGTGATGGTGAGGTCCTGTTTTGTGTGCATTCATCTGGCATCAATTGATGGGTGATGGGTCGTATGGCAGGACGAAGGATGAAGGACGGGCGTGTACTTGAGAGTTTGTCTGTCTAAACGGCTTGCTCATCCATCATCGATGTCTCGAGGATGTTAGCAAGCACACATACACATACTCGTATCAAATCTTGGACAGGAAGTTTTTGTCTTCTATCTTCGTCGTCGTCCTCGTTGTCGGTCGTTGAAGAAAACAAAAATAAGGATTGTCAACTACCTACCTACCTACTGAGCGAGCATTGAGCTAAGTTGAGCAGGACTTTTTCAAACATTGGCATAGAATAAAATCACTCCAGAAGTTTCCTCACGATTATTCATTAAAAACACCTAGGAACCTTTTGTTCAACCGTGTGTCGCGTCAGTTGGTCGCTCAGAGTTCTTCGTCGGTTTTTGCTTCTTAGAGAAATCTACAAGAAGAAAAAAAAAGGACTAAGGATAGGATAGTAACGAGGAGCATAGCAGTATATGTGTCATCAATAACTTAAATGTGCAGCGAGTTAAACACCTGGTTTCTTGTTAACTCTGATGAGTGATGTGACTTATTTCCTACCCCTTCCTTAGCACCCCTCCTTACCGACACAATTTCAATCCTTATTTATGTAGTGCGATGCTCTACTAAAAAAATAAAACTATTTATAGCTACCCAAGAAGACTAAAAGCCCGGAAATTGAGTTTGTTTGTTAGTTGCACCTGATTTATTGCAAAAGAAGACGAAGAAAAGGATTTAAGGTAAGAAAAACAAAAAAATTGGAGAAAAGAACAAGAAAAAGGAGGATTAAAATTTACTTGAAGAATATCAAGTTCGGACGGTAAAAAAGGATTTCCATTAATATTTTAAAACCCGCAGTATTTTAGTATTTTTGAAGAAGTTAGGTTTTCACTTAAATCTCTTTGTTGAAGTGAGACAGGTGTTGGTTGTTTTGGTGAAATGTGAGACTAACAATTTTGTTTTTCTTTGGGATTTTATGAGAATTTTCTCCGTAATAAATTTTACTTAAGGACGTAGGATCATCACATGTGTACCTATGAATTTGTCGTACAATCCTTTTATGTAAATTCTTATTTGACTTTAAGTTTATGAGAACAAACATCGACAATTGTAACTTTTGTTGGCCATTTCGTCATACAAAGACAGTATTTCGTTAAAAATAATCTTATAATGATAAAAAGTTTAAAATATTACTTAAGTTTTTGATCTTCTACTTTTTGTTTTTGACTCAACTGGACATTCGTTATTTCGACTCTAACGTCCGTAATCGGATTCTATCTTTTTGACATAATTTAATTGCTTTCTTTCATGCATTTTAGCAGTACAAAAGACATCCCACAGGATTGTTATTTTGGTCCTCTTCTTTTTAACAGTTTAAAAACACCTGTGAAACTGGTGAATAGTTTGTGTTACCAAGATAAGAATATTGAGTCATTGATTAATAGTTTATTTATGTTTTTATAAAGTTACACAGTTAGATAATAGATGTCTTATAACAACAAAATGAAAATATTTTTTCTGTAAGAATTTTAAAACAGTACATTTCTAACTTCTTATCAAAATTATAATTCTTGTAAGCATTTAGAATTTTCGATATGGAGAAAAAAAAACATTTATATTGAAAATAAATTTCTGTAAACACCCACTTTCAAAGACAAGCTTAAGAGTCACAAAAACTTTAATTTAAATTCTTTTCCTAAAATGGTTAGCATTATTACTATTGAATTTCTATCAGGCAAGGGTTTTCAAACAACATTTGAACAACAAAATGGTCAACCCCGATCAACCAAGTAATGCAAGTTTAGTACCTCCTTCATCACCTCTAAACTCTGCAGGATCACAAGATTTAACTGAATATATTAACCATTTAGTTGAAACGCTTTTCAAATGGGAACCCCGTCTAAGGAAACCGAATTCTTGGACCAGCCTATTGATATCGGTAAAGTTAGGTGAAATGTGTACGCCAATTCTCAGGAGAATTCAACAATCTATGAGCCTGTCCGGGGTTCCCCGAAATATATCCGCATCCTTAGCGTTGTATGAGATTAAATTGTCATAGGACATCGTCCTAGAATCATATAACACTCCATTAAAGTGGAGTAGGATTTACAAATGCTTCATGCTGAATTATGCAGACAAGAGGGACCTTGCTACTCTCGAGTATCAGATGATGGTTTTGATTTATGGAACCATCACCGATTTCTATTAGCAAGTCTACCAACACCTTTCTTTGATACTGAACAAATTAGCATCCATGGAACTAAGTGCGTAATCACTTACTACTATGACTAGTGCGCACAGAGATAACGCATTAGACACTTTCATACGTGGTCTAAAGGGAGATCATCCTTGGCTTCTTAGCATAAGAGAACGAAACGACCTCCCTCAGGCACTACACCTCTGTCTCAAATTAGACAATGTGAACTTTAGGACAAATTATGCAATGAATAACCAATCCACATTTAAAAGATCTGTTCTCCAAGCACCCCCTTCACTACCGCCGCGTCGACAAATCCCTTCTAGCAGCACACCAGTTTCTGGAAATAGGTTTATACCAAAACTTTACTATAATTCTCAACCAAGACCTTACTCGCAACCACAACAACCAATGAACCGACAGAATGTTCCTTACCGAAAAAACTACTATCCCTTCCAACATAACCAAACCAATCCATACAACCGAAATTCCTATTATCCTAGGAATCTCCCTCCGAAACCACAACCAAAGCCCCAACCAATTTCAGTCAATGGTTCCGTCCAATCTCAAAATATCAACTATTAAAATATACCATAATATCAAAACCCAGCTAATAAGAGGCCTAACTCTCAACAAGTCCGCACTCCACACAAATTTCAAAGACTCTACCATACTACCCTAGAGGACGAAGACTATGAAGGCTCCTTTTACCCTGAGGAATACGACAATGGCTTGGATGAATATGCCGATCTTCAAAATGAGGAACAAGTGGAACAAACTCAACCAGAAGAGGTTTAACAAGATCTATATAAATGAAACGCCTCTACCTTATTATCCAGGTCATATTATTTACCTCGACATTTTTTCCACACACAAATTTTTAGTCCTTACCTCCATAGACAAATTCTCGAAACTAGCGCATGCTATATCACAAACTCCCGGTCGGTAGAAGACATTCGCCAGCCCTTATGGGATACACTCTTTCATTTCGGTATTCCCAAACACGTCGTCATCGACAATGAGAAATCATTAAATTCAATATCCCTTAAGGCCATATCCATGATAGAAGAACTCAACATAACAGTTTGCCAGACCCCGACATACAAACTCGAGGTTAATGGCCAAATACAGTGATTCCAGTCTAACTTATCGAAAATCATGCGATGTGTGAGTTCCGAATTCCAGATAACTGAATTTCAAGATCTACTTAAAAGATAATTCTACCATCCATCCCATCAAGGGAAAAAAACCTATAGAAGTATTATTTGGTCGCTACCAAAGAGTTTCCCTGGAATTATATGAAAAGGCAAAAAAAAGTAACATTGAGAGGATTAAAGAGAAACAACTAAAGGATTTACAAACTCATAACAAATCTCGAAAACCCCCTAAAACGTACCAAGTAGGAGAAGAAATTTTTATCAGACACAACGAAACAATAGGTTCCAAACTAACTGTACGCTACAAATTGGAGAAAATCAAAGAAGACAGGAACACTACTGTACTTACCGAGTCAGGCAAAATTGTCCACAAGAGTAATATTAGAAACTAATTTTCACAAAATTTTAGGATTCCCTGGGCATTAGCCTGTGCCGAGGTACAAATACTGGACTACTCAAAATCCCAAATTGTGGCCATAAATAATGGATTAGCAAAAATTCAGAATGGAAATTTTAAGATCATCCATACTATTGATCTGGACAAATACGAAGAATTTATAGATCAAGCTTACGCCACCCTCTTTTCAACGAACATCAATTCCCATATCCTTTTTTCTCTCCTCCAATTTGAACTAACACCGATAAAAGACATAGGTACTAACCTACATTAAACTCAAAAGAAACAAAAGGTCTTTAAATTTCATAGGGTCAGAATGGAAGTGACTCACTGGCAGCCCCGACCATGACGATCTCGTCCGTATTGAAAATAAAGCGAAAACCAAATTATCATTAACGAATTGTACAACAAAAGAATTAATAATATAACTATAGTCACTAACAAAATCTTAAGAGAAATACGAGAAAATAAATACCTAGATAACGAATTACTTGTAACCCTTAATATACAATTAAAATCATTGTTAACATTAAATACGCCATTCATTGGGCGAAAGAACGAATTTTAAATTCAATTATTTTATTAACCGAAGAAGAAGATATCGCCATAAAGGCACTTAATAAAGGAAAATTTCCTTTTAATACTTTAGAAGAAGCACTAGAGTTTTCAAATTTCAAAAATTTTACGAACAATTCAATACTTATTTATGTAGATAACATCCCACTTACAGATTTAAATCTTTGTGAGAAACTTTTTCTTAAACCAATTAAAATGAAAAATAAAGTAATACAGTTACCAAAGAATGATTGTGAAATATTAATATGTGAAAACAGATTTTATAGTATTAAAAAAACATGTTAGAGTCTGAACAAATTGTCCGTTTGCAACTCAGAAAATATTATAGAAACAAAAAATTCAGATTGCATTTCCAACTTGCTAAAGAGCCTCAACTACTCATCCTGCTCCGTCACGAACGCTCAACACATCCCTAGCATCGACATAATCAAAGAAGTTATCATTTTACTCAACCAATTTGAAGACACAATTACAGTTAACGGAGACCTATCGGTCTGAGGAGATATCATCAGTACGTGTCTTACCTACAAACATTCAACCAAACTAGAAGGAAATCAATTAAGCCCTTTCCTTGGAAATGATGCCAGAACTTCATATCAAAAACAAAGAACATATTGAGAAGCTCGAAGTAAACCACCTTATCCATCAGTCCATCTCTTACGGCACTGTAATAATCAGCATAGGTATCATAGGGCTATTGTTTCTTACGAGAAGAGAAAAAACAAAAGTCAAATCGATATACCTATTAGTTCAATAGATAGTTCCCAAGAGAAGTTAACATTCACTGCCTTCAACCTCCAAAAGCAAATACTTGCAAGAAGAGCCGGGTGACAAATAGTATAACTTCTTACCGATAAGTTTGCACCTATCAGACAAGAAGATCTTATATCCGCTAAGAGAGTATTTTGCATCTTTCACTGATGCAGAGAACCACGTTTCGGAAACACAGATCGCATCGACTAGCGAATTTTTAAAAAGTTATCTAAATTCATCGATCTTTTTCATCTCTTTCAACTCTTCGCATTGATATGAACAACTTTGAAACAGTCACATCGAGAACTCAAAACTTTCAACATAGTTCGCAATAAAACATCACTGGTGTAATAATACAATAAAAAGCATGATGGTTACCCGTGGCATGATGGTTAGTGCGTTGGACTGTCATGCGAGAGGCCTTGGGTTCGATTCCTGCCTGTACCATCTAAAGTTTTTATTCACGGGTACTGCCTCTTGCGAGGAATTGACGAGTTCTCCAAGAGATTCTTGTCATGAAAAAGTGTTTTCTCAAATTAGCCGTTTGGATTCGGCAAATAAACTTTAGGCCCCCTCCATTACTGCAATTACTCTCACAGAAATGGTTGAAAGTTGTAAGTCACTAGGTCCTGGTTCTCTATGGACTGTTGCGCCACCTATTTTTTGTATTTTTTTTCATTGAATGCTGGTGAAATTTTTCCTCTATTTGTTTGCCTGTCACAGCAAAGGCAGTAAATATGGTTTTTGTGTTGTGCATGTTAGATGGAAATAAAATCGGAAATTTGAATGAAATAATTCCATATGGTATTATTTCTCGATTTAACACCTTTCGACATCTTTTTTAAAACCAAGAAAAAGATATGGGCTACTCCAATGCTCTAAAAGGGTGTTAAGACTTTTAAGTAGGATAATAACCCAAAATTTAGCCCGATAAACGAAAAACTATGATTTAAACAAATTTTTTACATTGAGTACTGAAAAGGTGTACTTGATCTCATCCGAGTCTTAAGAAGTTCTTATAGAGTTATCCTTACTGTTTTCTAAACGGTGATTTTTTAAGAGCTTGAGAACTTTAAAAAAAAACGCATAAAATTTGCAAAATCTCATCGATTCTTTATTTGAAACGTTAGATTGGTCCATGACATTTACTTTTTGAAGATAATTTAATTTAAATGTTGACCGCGGCTGCGTCTTAGGTGGTCCATTCGGAAAGTCCAATTTTGGGTAACTTTTTCGAGCATTTCGGCCGGAATAGCCCGAATTTCTTCGGAAATGTTGTCTTCCAAAGCTGGAATAGTTGCTGGCTTATTTGTGTAGACTTTAGACTTGACGTAGCCCCACAAAAAATAGTCTAAAGGCGTCAAATCGCATGATCTTGGTGGCCAACTTACCGGTACATTCCTTGAGATGAATTCTTCTCCGAAGTTTTCCCTCAAAATGGCCATAGAATCGCGAGCTGTGTAGCATGTAGCGCCATCTTGTTGAAACCACATGTTAACCAAGTTCAGTTCTTCCATTTTTGGTAACAAAAAGTTTGTTAGCATTGAACGATAGCGATCGCCATTCACCGTAACGTTGCGTCCAACAGCATCTTTGAAAAAATACGGTCCAATGATTCCACCAGCGTACAAACCACACCAAACAGTGCATTTTTCGGGATGCATGGGCAGTTCTTGAACGGCTTCTGGTTGCTCTTCACTCCAAATGCGGCAATTTTGCTTATTTACGTAGCCATTCAACCAGAAATGAGCCTCATCGCTGAACAAAATTTGTCGATAAAAAAGCGGATTTTCTGCCAACTTTTCTAGGGCCCATTCACTGAAAATTCGACGTTGTGGCAGATCGTTCGGCTTCAGTTCTTGCACGAGCTGTATTTTATACGGTTTTACACCAAGATCTTTGCGTAAAATCTTCCATGTGGTCGAATAACACAAACCGAATTGCTTCGAACGGCGACGAATCGACATTTCACGGTCTTCAGCAACACTCTCAGAAACTTTCTTCTGTACGCACTGTACGCATTCGTGTGGTTGGTTTAATGTCCAATAAAGTAAACTGAGTGCGAAAATTGGTCACAATCGCATTAATTGTTTGCTCACTTGGTCGATTATGTAGACCATAAATCGGACGTAAAGCGCGAAACACATTTCGAACCGAACACTGATTTTGGTAATAAAATTCAATGATTTGCAAGCGTTGCTCGTTAGTAAGTCTATTCATGATGAAATGTCGAAGCATACTGAGCATCTTTCTCTTTGACACCATGTCTGAAATCCCGCGTGATCTGTCAAATACTAATGCATGAAAATCCTAACCTCAAAAAAATCACCCTTTATTTATCATAGCCTGATAAAAGACTGGTTCATAGTACCATATCAAGAAATACTAATCTTCTGAAATAATAGTGACCTAAAGTTTAGTGAATTACGTCCCACTTTTAAGAACTTTCATTACTTTAGGTTTGTTAAGCGCAATACGGTCTTATTTCAATTAAACGCTGTTACACTCAAGCCGCTACCTTTTCGAAATCATATAAAGTATACCCATGCAGTGGAGTTACATATTTTACTGTTTATATTCACCTTAAAAAAAGTTGATCTTATTTCTCAAAATGATTTGAGCTCAATTCACTTTGACAAAATTGAATATGACTAAATGCTAAAAATTGGCTTAATTCACAATAAGGCAAATTTTTTAAACTTATTCTTTTTTCACTTGATTTTATTTCACACCACTCTGCTGGTAATATTAACCAAAAAATAAAATTTGACCTTAATTTTATCAAAGGTCGAGCACTCACATAAACTAGGATAAATCCGACCTCGTACTTACCCTAAATTATATAATGTGCCAAGCGACGCCGTGAAAGAAAGTTTAATAAAGAAAACTGTCCACAGTTGGGTTTATTGCACTTAAACAAAGTGAAATTTAGCTTAATTGGTCATACCTCACCGTAAAGTAAGTTGGTCTTATTTCTAAAAATAGTTTGGCCTTATTTCACTTTGTAGGAATGCAGTATGACCAACTGCTGAAAAGTTTGGAAATTTTAAATTTGGTCTTGTTTAACTTGGCCTTATATCAACGCACAGTGCCAAGCAAGGTTAAGTACAAATTTGTTTCAATAAACTAAAGTTGTTTCTTTCTTTCATCCGGTGCCGTGATTTAAGACCAAGTGAAATTAGGCCAACTTTCAGAAATTGGCCTTATTGCGCTTCCCAAAAGAGAAATAAGGGCAATTTTCAGCAGTGAGTCATTGCACTTTGACAAAGTGAAATAAGATCAAATTGTTTTGAGAAATGAGACCAGCTTACTATAACGGTGAGGTATGTAAGGAGGGCATGCTTGACACACTATAAAATCAGGGGAAGGTGCGAGGTTGTGTGTATGCAAACCATATTGATGAAAGTGAAATAAAACCAATTTGGCTTTATTACACTTTGCTTAAGTTTATTAAGACAAACTATTGTGATTGGGCACCATTACCCTTTACAACAGTGAAAAAAGGCCAATTTTTAAAATTTGGCCTTAATCCACGTTACCTTATTTCACGGAACCCTTTCTTCGAACTTCAGTTCTTAATTAGAATATTGCACTTTGACAAAATGCATAAAGTCCGAATGATGAAAACCGTCACGTGGTTATTTCACTTTTGTTATGAAGACGAATTTTGAAATACTGTGTATTTTTTCCGGTGTTACATTATGGACTTAATCAAATCTTTTAAACGATAAAATTCGGTAATAGTTTTGTTGACAATTTGAAATATTTGGTGATTTACGGCATTTTACATCATGTTAGTTTTTAGTATTTGACAAAGAGAATTACTACAAACACAACTGTCACGCAAACGTGTTGCAAAACCACTGTTTTAAAAAAATTGTTAAGCAAATGTCACAACGCAATGTAAACATAAACGTCACATATCATAGCTCCATAAACATATTTTTAGGGATTTTTCAAGAATTGGGTATTCTTCTTGTTAAAGTTGAGAAAATATTTTGAATTGGTTCACGCGTTCTTGAGCGTAGTAGCTAACGTCTTTTACTTTTATTATAAAAGATTAAAATATAACCTTTTTCGCTTATACTAAACTTTTACATACAAATCTGCAGTCTGCTACTTGACATAGATTGCTGTGAAAATTCCATGAAAACAATAATGGAATTCCCGTCAGGAATCAAAAAGTACTAATAACACATAAGTAAGTATTTCAAAAATAAAAGATTTCATTTGGGAAGCATTCAGGTGAAACAATAGTTTCAGCCGAACCGGAAAAAAAAGGAAAATACAAATCTTGCAATTTCATGGTAGACAACCCTCAACCTCCATATCGCCATCAGGAAGCCCAGCAGTTACCCTTATTTGGCTTAACTATCTACACGTTCTTAATGCTTAACTATCATATAGGAAATTATCTTGCCTTTAAAAATATTAGAGACAAGTTGACGTGGGTTTGGATTTAATTTTGCTTAAGAGGTAAGCAAAAAATTAGGTTGACAAAATAATCATAAAATATTCGTAACACATTTTTCCCCCTAGAAAAAAAAGGGTTCTGCTCTACCCTCAGTTACAATCTCTAACTACTTAAGACATGGAAAGGTGTTCGTTTACAAATTGGAATCTTTATATCGATTAAGCTTAAATGAAAGGCCATGGCACTTAGGAAAATTGCAAAATTATGTTGTTAAGTCACGTATGTGTATATACAACACAGGTATTTACGGGTACATGTTGTAATAATAATTGCCACTTAGTAAGAGGACAACAAATGTGGGGTACCTATCTTATAAAAGATATAATTTAGTTGAATAGTGTGTGATCCCAATAAATATAAAAATAGAAATGTGTCGTTTAAGACACAACTTTGGAGGCTTTTTTCTGCAGATAAAGGGTTTAAAGGTTAATAAGTTTCAATTTTGGACAGTTTTATTAATTGAATCCTTTTTATTTTTAATAAAATACAAGCCATATAAAATATTCGCAGGATTATGGGATTGGAATAATCCTTAAAACCTTGTGAGTGTTAAAAAGTAAGGGAAGAAAGTACGAAAAGATATTAGTTCACATTGGTCTTAAAACGTTAAACATTAAAATAAGAAGGAACACAGAATTTAGTAAAGCATTCTACATTCTTGATGTGCTGCTGAAAAAAGAATCTCTACACTTGAAATTAAAAAGCAATGTGCTTTTTACTAAATTTTCTGATATCATAGTAGGGTCAGAGTACGTTCCCAGTGACAATTAAAAGTTGTTCGATTCTTTTACTTAAAAAGTGATTTAAGGACATTTAGTCTTGCTTCAAAAAAATCGCTTGAAAGCTGGACACAAGTTCATCGATAGAATTTAAATCTTTAATATGAAGAAAGGAAGTAGGAATTCAAGAATTAGGTCTTCAACATTGGTGGTTCTCTCAAACCTTATTTCTCTTACTTGGGAATCAGGTATACAAAGCCTTAGGTCTGAGTCAAGACAGATGCTTAACTGTGGTTTGGCTATAAATTCAATAATTCTTGAAGGCAACGTTTGTGTTGTTCTGACTTCAGGCTTCGGGGCTTCAGACTCCTGACAACAGCAATACAAAGTTGCATTATCAGTATAATGAAATTCTACTCCAGGAATATGGTCTATCTTCTATAGTGGTCAGGATGTATTTTCTATGACAACAACAAAGTTCAGATGAAAAATAATTATTACTGAGGGTTGTATTGCCAATGCTTAAGGAAAAATACCTAAAAAGAGAAAGGATATTCCTCTTCTTGTTCTTCTTTTCTATTGCCACAAAAACGAATTTCAATTTGCTTCCAAAGTTTGCTATCCTTCTGCCACAAATGTTGCAGCCACAAAAAAGTTCTGCTTGTTGTTTCTGTTTCTTTTTATATATCCTGCAGCTTTCGTGTTTACTAACTTGCTACAGTAATTCAGAGATTTATGCAAAAAGGGTGATGCTAATGGGGTACATGCAGTGAGCAGGGAGGGGGTGTAAAAAGTTTCGATTTGATGTTATTGTTTTTTTCGTTTTTGTTTTTGTGTTGTGCATGCTAAAAAATGTATTGTTCCTGGCTTTAGCATCATCGTTCACACCGCACCGCACCGTATACTCGACTCGTATATAGAAAACGGAGAGTTATCTATAGGGGTTAGAGTCCTTTTGGGTTGGAGTTGGAGGTAATAAACTGCAATAAGGGTCTTCTGACACTGAAAACATACCGAAAAAGGATGCGCTGGCATTCATTCTGAATGTTGGCCAAAAATAGCTACGATATTCCAAATGCCGTCGCTTCTTTTGATACCGATGTACAGTTTTGGGTTTCCAGTGTTTTTTGAGTTTGTTGTTTTTTATTTGCATTCAAAACATCCTCCAAAAGTGGAGGGAAGATGCGGAAAGCATTGTGTGAAAAATGGTTTTTTGGCCAGGGAACTTTACATTGCTCTGGTATAGGGATTCATAGAAGATATACCTACTTATAAACAGTTCAAGCTTATACGAGTATAGAATGTTGGTGAATGGAAAATAATTTGTGTGTAACTAGCACTAACAGTCAGCATAAAAATTGTTTTTTTTTTTGTATTTGCTTTATTTTTGGATATTTCAATACGTGAAACAATATTTTTGAATGGATTTTATGATAGCGCCTGGCAATTCCTTCGTGGTTTGAAATTTGTGGGAATTCTGAGATTAGTAGGTATAGGAGTGAACATAATGTAGATACTTTTTAAAAAATATACACATTTAGTTCATATAATATTGAATATCCTTGTGTGAAATATTAGTTGAACATTATTTTAAAGCCATAGTCTATTTCTTCTTGAAACTATAGCTGTTTGAAGCCACCTATCAAATTTAAATTTTAAGATTCTTAACATTATAAAATCTTACCAAAATACAGAATCACATATAGGGTTAAATAATCATAATCATCACTATCTAGATAGCCGGGATCCCGTCCTGGCCTCATTTAACAAGACTCTCCATTCATCCGTGTCTCAGGCCGACGCCATCCAGTTGCATGGTCTTTCACACTGCCGCCTTCTATAAAATGTGCTACAAAACACTTTATGGACTGGTTCCTCTTCCCTCATACGTGTTAGGTGTCCCAGCCCACCGGAATTTACCGAGCTTAATTTTTGTGAAGATATCTGCTTCAAGATAGAATACATACAGTATCACATAAGGGGCCAACAATTCTCCGTAAGACTTTTATCTCGAACGCGCCTTAGAGGTCGGAAGCTTTTTTATAAGAAACCAGGTCTCGAAATTATATGAAAGAACTGGCAGAACCTGTACAGCAGCAGCTTTAAAAATATGGTAGGGTTTTTGGTCTTATAAAAGAGCAAACCACGCGCATTTTATTCTTCTATGTCGTTATCGGCTGTAACTAATGATTCAAGATATTTTAAGAATTGCAGCGTGATGGTTGTGCGTTGGACTTAATCAGATAAGGGAGTAAGGCAAAAGAGTAGATCATCTCTACTCTTTGTTGCTTGGCCTGGCGGAATTAAGACCATAATGGGCAAGCTGCCGGAGACACACCTAAAAGTCCTAGCTGTGAATGTAAATTCGCTGATTAGGATTGAACGAAGAGCCAATATGTTCCAATTGTTGAAAGACTACAGTCCCGATGTGTTTATGGCTAGCGAAACTAAGCGAGAGAACTTCTTTCGAGTGACATAGCCCCACCAAACAACAGTAACCTGACAAATACAGAAATTGACCAACATTTACAACTGATGGACGAAGCAAAAAAACGAACGATGGAACAGACAAAGTACAAAGAACGGGACCAAATGGGCTATTGACGCACTACGTAAGCACAAGAATGGCTTACTGACAAGACTCAAAAATTTGTACAGACGACTTACAGACCCACACGACTTGGAGGTCGTGTACTGTAACAAGTACTCGGACCGTAAGATCCGGTCAGTTAATTCCAGTGACCCTAGTATGTTCCCTTAAATCAACAAGATATTCAGAAAAAATAACGATATTGACCTTCCGTGTCTGAAACTCCATAGAACTGAAGAGAACAAGGACGTTCTCACGACAGCTCAAATAGATCCAGAAAAAGCCATCCTTGACAATGACTTTTACATAATTGAAGATCCGAAGGAAAAAGTGGAGGCGGTGGGAGCTGCTTTCCAGCAAGTGTACAAGGTGAATGTTACCATTCGCCCCAAATACGACCTGGAAAACAGAGCCCTACTTAATCACTTTTACCTTCGAAATGATATAACAAAGTGGCGGTCTGGGAACCTCGGTTTCATGCGGTTCAATGACGATTGCTTGGCAAATGCCATAATCCCCGAGCAAACGGGACCATGTCCCTTGTTAGTGACGAAGGTTGAGCTTCAGCTCATCTTCAGTTCAATAAAAAACAAAAAGTCAGTAGGTGTCGATGGTATACCCAACGTTGTACTAAGACATTAACCGATGGAAGCAATTGACATTTACACCACACTCTTCAACAATGCACTGAATAATGCATATTATCCAGTGCATTGGAAGACCGCTGTGGTTCATCCTCTATCGAAAAAGTGAAAGGACAACTCCAACCGTCAAATCTTCGGTCGATAAGTCATCTTCCGAGCATCAGCAAAGTTTTCGAAAAGATCATTAATAGGGCTCTGACTAAGTGGGCTGCGGACAACAAAATAATTCCGGATAAACAGTTCGGGTTCAAGGCGGGTCATGACACAATTCATGCTGCGTCTAAACTCGTTTCTGATATCAAATGAAATAAATACAAACAACAATGCATAGGTGTTGTTCTGGTTGATTTGGAAAAGGCCTTTGACACCGTGTGGTTAAAGGGTCTTTACCTAAAACTGAGCAGGCTTGACATAAGCAAGCCATTGTTGTATATACTTTATGATATGCTTAACGGTAGAAAGTTTGTTGTCAAAAGTGGCAATGTAACTTTTACCATAACATTCTCAATTAAAAATGGTCTTCAACAGGGAGCGGTGAATTCGCCGATTCTCTTCAGCATTTACACCTGCAATCTGATAGGTAGTCTTACAAAGGCAATTGCGTACGCCGACGATCTAATTGCGTACAGAACGGCCCGAAAGGTTGAGGTTATTAGAATTGCAGCGTGATTTCGACAAGATTCGGCGATATTGCGACGACTGGAAACTGAAAATAAATGTCCAGAACAATTCTGTTCCGGACTCCGTTGGCTAGGGCCACGAGAGATACGTGTAAGAATTGGCGCAAGATGGTCATCGTTGATCTTCACGGGCAGCCATTAGCGAGCAAAAGTGTAGTGAAGTACCTCGGTATCTGGTTAGATCAGTATTTATATTTCGACAGACATATAAATGCTGCTCTGACCAGGGTCAGAGGAGCCTTCGCTCTGACGAAACGGCTGTTTTTAGCAGTCGGCTTGACCTCAGAGTGAAGGTAATTTGCTAGATGGCCAACGATCGTTTATGTTTGTCCTGTGTGGTTCAACGCTACCCCTTCCCAGACATAGAAGTATCGTGTGTACTTGCAGAAGTGTTTACGATGCTGTACCGGCTTATATCGAACAGCCGAGTCTTCTTTTGTGCATTACTATTCCAACGCGGTCCTATACAACGGGGCTCGAATCAACATAATTGACAATTTTGTGATAAAACTCGTTCGAGGTCACATTACAAAAGCTATGTCTTCGACCAACAATTTAATTTTCAAGTGTTCTATCCGAACGACGAGCATTTTGAGAGTGCACGTTTAAGCGGCTTCATTAAACCAGAGGCATTACTCTTTTTAGATAGATGCGTTCTGATACAGGATAGATTGGCAGTTTCGCTAATATACCACGTCAGACGACGAACCGTGGATAGGTGACTCCTGTACAATCGATACGTCATGGCACAAGGTGGAGCAGAGCTTCTTCGGTTCAGTAGGGCTGTGTCCGAACGAGACCGATCTGATAGGGTGAAGCAGGAGAAACAGTTTTGGTGGCATCAATCGGTACTTGAAAGTGAGTAGTCGGGATGGGGTTTTAAGCCTTGGCCTTGGGTTTAGTTTTAAGTAGAATAGGCATGGCACAAAAAGGCATGGCCGGTGACAACTTCTTTCTTTTGTTTAGGGCAGACTTTAGCTTTTATCATGTCTTCTGACATTTGTTCATAGTCCCATACTCGAATTTGTTTAGTTTGAGCCTTTTAACAGCCTTCTTGACATCTTCTAATATTAGACTTCTTCTTAAAGTAGTATAGCCTCCACTTCCTCGGTTCCGTTTATCAATTCAATAAAGTACTCTTCATATTACTACAGTATGCCTAAAGGAACGGGAATCAGATGTCCCTATCAATCGCTTTGTAACATTTGTAACGTGTTGTGTATTGTGTCATATTTTGAACAGATTGGAAGAATTTCGACGAATATAATTTTGTTGAATTTGTTGACAATGTTAACTACATGCCAATATTTTCCACCATTTTTCTACAAATTGATGAATTTTAAGCAAAACAATTTCATAATGATTTTGTGTAGAATAAACATTCTTCCAAAAACAAATAAAGTTAACATTGGGATATTTTGTACGAAGTGCGAAGATTTGAAATAAAATTCAGCTTAGTCGAAATTTTCAGTGCAATTTCTTTTGCACCTGGACTACAAATACAGAGTTATCCATTTTTCAGTTTCAAAAGTAAACGTAAATGAAATACATTTTACATCGGTCCGATTTTTCAAATTGAATATTTGGTATTTCAAGGCATCTAGAGTCGAAATAAAAGATTCTGTGTGCGCGTGTGTACGTACGTTCGTATTTCCGAGCCCGAGCGTCTATACGATAGGGAAGTTTATTCGTTGTCCATAGCTCAAGAACCAGTAGAGGTATCCACTTCAAAAAAAATTTGTTATACAGATAATAATGCGAAAGGAAAATGAGTGGTTGTTTTTTTTTAAAGCATAGCAGTTTAAAAAAAAAGGTAAACATTCAGGTTAACCCAAATTATCTCACGAACCAATATTTCTAGCGACTTGAATTGAATTTATAAATTGTAACGTGATACCAAGCACGCATTTTTTTGGAAAAAATCTCATTAACGATTCCCTTAAGAAATGAAAAAAAAATTAAAATTCGAATATTTTAGGAACGAAATAATTTTATGTAACGAAGAATACCATTTTTGACATCTTGTAAAATTCTGAGAAAAATCGAATTGATAGTTTTTTTTGTTTACAAAAAAAAACAAGCCTATGAAAAACATTAATTAAAAGTTGGTAAAAATTATATAAATCCAATAGTCTATTTTTTTATAAAAAAAAATAAATCTACTAAAATAGTTCGCAAATTTCGTAAAATTAATATTCGGTTCGCGATATCTCGTGAAAAATAGAAGATATTTATTTAAATTAATTTCATTCATCCAAATTGTATTTGTTTATATAAGAAATAAAAACTTTTAAGAAATTGTACTTAAATTGGTAAACACTGGTTTTCGACTAAAAATCTCTTTAATAACAAAAATAATAATAAAATAATAATTTTATTTTATAATTTTAAAATAAAACTGTTTGCATATGATGAAATTTTTTAATTTTCTTATAATAATACATTTGACAACTTTCTTGACAAAACACGAAAACCTACGAACCTTTAGGTTTTAACAATTTGTAAGCGTTGTGCGAAAGGTAAGCGATCCATTTTCGTAAATGTTAGATTTTTAACTGACAAAAAAATTGGTTTAACAAATTAGTTTGACAGATGTCGATTTGCAGTCCTATACTTTTGAAACCACAAATTGGATAACTCGTTATTTTGTTAAATAATAATTTACCTGGAAGTAGGAAAATAAAAAATATAATAACTAACTGAGTAAATTAGGGATGAATTGATCACCCTGTAAATTACCCGTTATTTTATCAACTATGTTAATAATTTAATTAGCAACAGAATATTGATAATGATATTACACCGTAAAACTCATAATAATCTTCACTAATTTCTATTGTCTCACATAAACACATAATTTCAAATCTTAAATATAGATCAAATTAATGTCATCATCTTCCTGTCTTCCACTCGATAAATAACTCTTAAAGGACATTTAATTGCCAGAAATAGAGTGACAGGTGAAAGTCCTCTCTCTTTTTCTTCTCGATAACAATCAACTGCCATTAAACTCTTGATGATAATTTTTCGCTTTTTGTATTTTTTTATTATTATTGTTTTGCCACGTGTTTTATTCACTTTTATTCAAATCATCTTGAATTTTAATTATAAAACTTTTGCTGCTCAATTGAGAGAGCAATACAAAAACGAAAAAGACACAACAATAAAAAATATCCTACTTATTTCTTAGAAATCTAAGGATGAGTCTTGTTATTTCCAAGAAAGTTTTCTTAGATTGTTTGGAAGTGAACTTTTTCTTAGTAGGTTAGGTACCTTAGACTTTTAGGTACAACGCCAACGACTACGTGTAGCTTCTTTTGTATAGACAGTCAAATGTATTTTTCGATGTTGAAATTTGTTCATACTTTTTGTTGTTTTGTCTCACTTGAATGATTTTAGAAAGGTAAAAAGTTTTATAAAACGTCACTATGATGATGCTGGTGTGGTTTCATTCTCTTGTGTCATGTTTTGATATTTTGTTTTTATTTTTCTTCATGTCATTTTGTAGAAGAAATCAATTGAGTATTTCGATATTGAGACTTTTTCTTTTGACGAAGAGTTGTTAAAGTTTCTAAGGAATCTATAAAAATCCAAAAAATAATCGAATATTTTTCGGAATTGCTTTAAAAAATAAGAATTATGAAATGAAGTATAGAGTTTTTCAATGAGGGCGGGTAGATGTCGGACAAAACCTATTTTTTTGAAAGTAGGATTCTTTTTAAACAGAAAGTTTTCTAATAGTTATTTTGTTATATAGTGAGAAAATGAAAACCGTTTAAAAAAAAAAGGTAGATCAGAAGATTTTCGCTCAAAGTTCAAATATCGTGATAACTGATAAAATATTGGTATTTCTTAATTGATCAGTATATTGTGAAATTTGAAAGTTTTAAACAATTTTTCTCTGCTAACAAGATTGAAATAAATAGAAAAAAAGAGACTGGGATGCGACCCACACTGACAACTTCCCATCCCGTCTGTCGATTTGTCTTGCTTAAAAGTTTGTCTATGTATTCCTATCAACTTGTATCGAATTTTTTGTAGATTTTATTTTTTATGAAAAAACAGACTGTTGGATTTTTATATAAAAATTACTGAATATTAAAAACAATATTTTCTGTGAAATAAAAAAGTTGATATATTGTTAATTTTTAAAAAGCAATTTAATTCGAAAGTAAATTATTACCTAGTTTTAGTATTGTTTGTTTTTTAGAGTTTTACTTTTTGTAAAAACACATTCGATTTTTTTCAAAATTTTATCGAATGTTGACAAAAATATTTTTTAAAAGTAAAAGTAGTTTAAATCTAATATCTCAAAGTTTTGAAAAGATGTTTGAGTCGAAAATCAATATTTAGGTACTAACTATTATTAATTTTTTTAGGTTTTTAATTTTTGTAAAAAAACTGTCAATTCGATTTTTCTCTACATTTTTCAGAATGTTGAAAACAATATTTCTTATAAGATAAAATAAGTTTGAAGCCTAAATTTCAAGGCAAATTTGAAAAGATATTTGAATCGATATTCAGTTTTTACCAACTTTGAGTAATGTTTTTTTAGATTTTTATTTTTTATAGGTAGGTAGGTAGAACTGGCGATCTCAAGGCAACCTAGCCTGAGATACAATTAGCGCTGTAGTGCGCGCGCCGTTTTGATACCAAAAACTCGTTTGACCTTTGATTGAAAGGAATAGATTTCTAGAGAAGCTTCATAGCGATTATGTTAGAGCCATTTTGTCGCATTGAGAAAAAAAATTATGTCTCTAATCTTTGTCTCAGATAGCTCTTGAATCGAGTTCTTGAAAAAATGCTTTTCCAAAGCATTTCATTCTGGTGTTTGCCAAAGCAGGACATTTGCAGAGGAAATGGATTATGGTTTCACTTTTTCTTTAGTCACTACAGCTACGGCAAAAGGTGTTGTAAGAGATACCCAACTTCTCTGCATGGCCGGTACAAACCGCAACAATCCCGACTATGTCTTGCTTTGGCCTGCATAGAAGATCGTTTGTACGGGTTTTGTTATAGGTGGGCCACATCTTCCTAGATATAATGCAGTTAGGTAAATTGCTCCACCTTCGGTTTGATTCAGTTTGGTAGATAGAAAAGATTTTACCCTTCATAGCACCAAGAGGAATGTTAACCATTTCCGCAAGTGAGCTATGAAGGGCCGATCCTTGCCTGGCTGGCTCGTCAGCCCGTTCATTTCCCACGATACCACTATGGGCCGGAACCCAGATCAGGGTGACACCGAGGTTAATATTCAGGCTCGCAAGCTCATCGCTACATTGCTGGACCAATTTAGATGAGGATATGGCCGAGTTTATGGCTTTGACAGCTGCCTGACTGTCTGTAAAGATAGCCGCATTTCGGTTTTGGTTTGGGTTTTGTTTAAGTATCTAACATGCCTCCCTTATTGCCAGCAGTTCAGCCTGAAAAACCCAAGCAAAGTCAGCTACATTTAGGGACTCAGAAAAGATCGCAGAACCAACTTCGCTCTCTATCTTTGAGCCGTCAGTAAAGATGGTTGTGCCGAAACCTATCGGCACGATGTCATCCTCCCAATCTTCTCTCGATGGGAAAATAACCTTAAAACCCTTACTAAGGTTCAAAGTTGTAGTGCAGTAGTCAGTGTCTACCGAGATAATATCTGAGGGAATCAATTTCTTTGTGTTGCTGTGACCATAAGGTTTTGACAACTAGCTGTTTGATTCTTTCAGCCTAATAGCGCTGCAGGAAATTATGTATTTAATAAAAAGGGCGATTGGTAGAAGATCCAAAATAACGTTTAAGGCGTCCGTTGGGCAAGTACGCATGGCCTCTGTTTTGCCCACGCAAGCTGTTCTCTGAACCTTCTTTTGCTTATCAAATTATAGGCATTGCTAAGAGCAGGCCACCACACAATCGAACCATATGTTTAGATTGGACATACTACGGCTGTGTACGTCCATAAAATCATCTTCGACTGAAGTCCCCACTTTTTGACGAAAGTTTTGCTGCACGCTTAGAAAGCAACACAGGCCTTCTTAACCCGTACTTCAATATTTAGTTTCCAGTTTAGTTTAGGGTCGAGTATAACTCCCAAATATTTTGGACTGGAAGACAGTGATAGGATTTGACCGTTGAGTCAAGGTAGCGTGAAGGGCGGTACTTTAGTTTTGGTGGTAAAGAGCAAAAGTTCAGTTTTACTTTGGTTAACTGCTAGTCCACAACTCGTGGCCCAGCTGCTAACTTTCTTCAAAGCTGACTCCGTGATTTCTCTAATCACAGAGGTGTACTTTCCTGACACCAGAAGCCATAGAAGAGGAGAAAGGACACCACCCTGGGGTGTTCCCCTACTCACGTTTTTTTTGCGATTGTATTGCCTAGAATGGCTCGAATCTTCCTACCACTGACCATGGAAATAATCCATTCTCGAATGAAGTCTTCTACACCGAACTTAACGAGCGACTCTTCTATAGATTCGGTAAGGACGTTGTTAAAAGCACCTTCTATGTCTACGAAGGTGGCAAGAGTAAATTCTTTATAATGGATTGTTTGTTCTACAGTACGCACTACCTCATGGAGGGCAGTCTCCGTAGATTTTCCCTTAAGATAAGCATGCTGAGATCTTTCGAGAGGTCGTCCAACTAGGATTTCTCTAATATGGTAATAAAGAATGCGCTCCAAGGTTTTAAGCACAAAAGATGTTAAGCTTATAGGTCTGAAATCCTTCGCGGATTCGTGATCTCGCCTACCCACTTTCGGGATAAAAACTACTTGGACCTGTCTCCACGACATGGGCACATGTTTGAGAAGGAGGCATCCTTTAAAAATTTGTAGCTGCCACATCATGAAGCATAACTGGCAGTATGCCATCCATGCCTGGGGATTTATATGGAGAAAAAGTATTGATGGCCCACAAAATATTTTCTCTGGTTATAACGGAATTGACTTGCTCCACTTGAGCTACGTTTAGCTATGTGGTTTCAAGCGATTCGGGGTATCACTCTCGCAACCCGGAAAGTGTCTTCATCAGTAGCTCAAGAGCTTCGGCTTTAGAGGCTGTCCAGGTTCCATCAGGCTTTTTTAGAAATGAAGGATTACAATGTTCCTTTGATAAAACTTTGCTGAGCCTTGCGGAGTCCTTTATGTCTTCGATTGATTGACAGTATTCTCTCCATATCTTTTGGCTGATGACAGGGCTTGCTTGTAAATATTAAGAGAGTCTTTATACGGTTGGTAAAACTTATGTTTGTGGCAGATATTGAAAATTGTCCTCGTCATTTTCCTAAGACTCGACAGTTCTTCATTCCACCAAGAAGGAAGGGTTTTACGGCTATATTTAACTGGGCAAGAGACTCTAAAAGCTTTACTTATAGTAGTTTCTAAGGTTTTTCACCTTTGATTAAAGGTCTCCTATCGATTCAGTGAGATTCGGTAAGTTTCTTAGTTTGGAATTCGCAATTTGACTGAATTTCATCAAATCAATTCTTTTGAAATTTCTGTAAGGCGGAGGGTTTTTCGACTCGAAATTAATTTGAAAAAGAATCCACTTGTGATCCGAAAACGAATTCAAAGGGGAAACTTTCCAATTCTCCACTAATAAATTACGGTTGTTTACTAAAGTAACATCAAGCACATCCTCCCATCCATCATAATTTTCCGAGCTCGGAAAGACGAAAGTGGGAGTATAGCCCCTGTTACAAATGGTCATATTATTTTCAATAATTAAATCAAAAAGTGACTCACCTCGTTCGTTGATCACAGAACTTCCCCAAAGGGTATGCCGAGCATTTGCGTCGCCTCCGATTAAAAGGTTTGCCTTTTTGATGTTAGCTTCGGTTATGATTTTGCACACCTCCCTCGGAGGTGATGGTGCATTATGGGCAGAGTAAAAAGAGCCCAACAGCAAACCCTTTTTATAAAAAAAAGCTATCAATTTGATTTTTCTCAAATTTTATCAGATGTCAAAAACATTATTCTTCGTTGCACAAAATTGTTTTGGAGATGAAATCATATTTTAGTCGTAATGTTGGAGGTGATAAATTTTTTTTTTCAGTTTTTTTGATTTATAAAAGAAACGGTTAAATGGATATTTTTCAAAAAAATATACTTCTTTGATAGCACGTTACAATATAATATTATAAATTGTGATTTTTTAAGAACTTGAGAACTTTTTAAAAAAAAAAACGCATACAATTTGAAAAATCTCATCGATTCTTTATTTGAAACGTTAGATTGGTCCATGACATTTACTTTTTGAAGATAATTTCATTTAAATGTTGACCGCGGCTGCGTCTTAGGTGGTCCATTCGGAAAGTTCAATTTTGGGTAACTTTTTCGAGCATTTCGGCCGGAATAGCCCGAATTTCTTCGGAAATGTTGTCTTCCAAACCTGGAATAGTTGCTGGCTTATTTGTGTAGACTTTAGACTTGACGTAGCCACACAAAAAAATAGTCTAAAGGCGTCAAATCGCATGATCTTGGTGGCCAACTTACCGGTCCATTCCTTGAGATGAATTGTTCTCCGAAGTTTTCCCTCAAAATGGCCATAGAATCGCGAGCTGTGTGGCATGTAGTGCCATCTTGTTGAAACCACATGTCAACCAAGTTCAGTTCTTCCATTTTTGGCAACAAAAAGTTTGTTAGCATTGAACGATAGCGATCGCCATTCACCGTAACGTTGCGTCCAACAGCATCTTTGAAAAAAAAAACGGTCCAATGATTCCACCAGCGTACAAACCACACCAAACAGTGCATTTTTCGGGATGCATGGGCAGTTCTTGAACGGTTTCTGGTTGCTCTTCACTCCAAATGCGGCAATTTTGCTTATTTACGGAGCCATTCAACCAGAAATGAGCCTCATCGCTGAACAAAATTTGTCGATAAAAAAGCGGATTTTCTGCCAACTTTTCTAGGGCCCATTCACTGAAAATTCGACGTTGTGGCAGATCGTTCGGCTTCAGTTCTTGCACGAGCTGTATTTTATACGGTTTTACACCAAGATCTTTGCGTAAAATCTTCCATGTGGTCGAATAACACAAACCGAATTGCTTCGAACGGCGACGAATCGACATTTCACGGTCTTCAGCAACACTCTCAGAAACTTTCTTCTGTACGCACTGTACGCATTCGTGTGGTTGGTTTAATGTCCAATAAAGTAAACTGAGTGCGAAACTTGGTCACAATCGAATTAATTGTTTGCTCACTTGGTCGATTATGTAGACCATAAATCGGACGTAAAGCGCGAAACACATTTCGAACCGAACACTGATTTTGGGTAATAAAATTCAATGATTTGCAAGCGTTGCTCGTTAGTAAGTCTATTCATGATGAAATGTCAAAGCATACTGAGCATCTTTCTCTTTGACACCTTGTCTTAAAACCGCGTGATCTGTCAAATACTAATGCATGAAAATCCTAACCTCAAAAAAATCACCCTTTATAAAATTCAATTCAAGTCTCTAACGTTTTTGGTTCGTATGATATTTAGGGTAAACCAAAATTGTAAACTTTTTTCAAACTGCTATTGTAAAAAACCACCCACACAATTTTCTTGAGAGCCCTTTCTGCATCTTTCTGCCGTATTATCTGTATAACAAAATTTCTTTGAAATCGATATCTCTTCTGGTACGTCGCTTACGGACGTACGAACGTACGTCTTTTATTTCGACTCTAGGGACCTTTAAACGTCAAGAAATGTCAAAATTTTCAATTTGACAAATCGGACCCATTACAATAACTTCCTCTGGGAAGTTACAAAGCTTGTCCCTAGTCATGTGACATGAATTGTATATCTGGACAAAAATGCATCGATTGTTGTTCCATGCCTTGTAGTAGACTCATTTCAGTAGTTATTAATTTGTTGTTCTAATTTATCTTGATTAAAGTTTAAAATGATAAACGAACTATACCGCCGGAGACATATAATATTCCTTGCTACACTAAAAGTCAAGACCAGTTAAGTTAAAATGGAAAGCGAAATCACCCAATAAAGAGTATAATTAGAGCGCTAGTGGAGACATCTAGCTAAGGATCGAGCTTTTGTTCACACAGTATTCTATGAGGCCATCTTACGTACGTAAGTTAGTATTAAATTTTAGGAGTTATTAAATCATGTGTTTTCATTATTTGTCACCACCTTATATTTTTTGCTAAGATATAGGTTTGGAGAATTACCCTCACGCTCGTAAAACTTCTAGTATAATGCTTTTATTTAATTTCAGCAACGATACAATATCCCGCCGGGATTAAGTTTTCATTTCAGATGATTTACCGTCAAAGGTGAGCTTTCGTGCAAATAAAGTCCCATCATGGTTCTTGACACGGCACAACATCACTAACTGTAACAGTATCAGCTTCAGTTTCAGTTTTCAGCGCAAGGATTTCTATCATCATGGATATCCATATCCAAGACTCGCAGTCATTTTACTTGCTTTGTAATTTATATGTTTTGATTTCAAGAATACAAGATCGATGAAATTTTCGCACGACTTACATCGTAAATCCTCTTTGGAGTGCCACTGTGCCATCCCATCCCAGTCAGGAATTTTTATAAAGGAATTCTGGATGAAGAAATGGTTATAGAAGATGTGTCGGTGGGGAGGGTAAAGGAGAACATAACAACCACCGAGACCGACACAAAAGCACGCTGGCTGGATGGTGGCGCCAGGATTTCTACTTCATGTCAGGTGTGGTTATATAAGCCAGCACCTCACCTTAAATACATTGTTTCATCTTTATGTATATGCATGTAAAAAGTTAGGTAAACCTCCATAGATACATACATACATATATACAATATTTTTAGAAACAAATTTAATAGCATCTATAGGAGTACAGTTTTTTTTATCTTATGCGGTATAGATATAAGGGTAGATGGTAATGTTGCATGGTTAAAGGATGACGTTCATCTTTTCTGACATACGGTGTACTCAGCTCATGCTGCTGCTCCTCATTGCTGCACTATATATGTAAACTGTAAAGAGAAATTACTTCAGGTAAGTCCTCTTGACAGCATCATTTGTGCACACACTTGATGCTCTTCTCCATCGTATATCGCATATGCCACTGCCACTATTCTCGTATACCTTATACCATCCAAACCAAACCAAACCAATCCTCTAGAGGATCCGGAGGAATCCAGAGGAGCCATCATAGCCATCATAGCCATATATAAGAAGAGCGAGTGTGTTTTGTCATTTTAAAAATCTGCTCAAGGAATTGGTAATAAATTACGTTGATGATTGATGCATCCTTTCAAAACGGCAACGAATAAATTTGAGAGATGAAATATGAAACCATTTTGAATGAGGAAGCTATTTTCATTAAAATGATGATGACATGCAATGACTCCATTGGGAGATATTTTTTTGTTCCGTTTGCTTATTTATACAATTCTGATGAGAAATGTGGAAGGAAGAGTGGAACGAGTTATGTCAGAATAGTCAAATGCAATGCACCGACTACTGGGTCATAAAACTCATTTGACTCTCTAGACTTCGTACTAATAAAAAAATTTGTTTATAGGAATTGATGTTAGGAAGAAAAAGGATGTTTTACTCAATGGCTTCAAGAAAAATAGATTTTCCATAGGTATGTTAATACGCTTTAAAAAATAAAACTTTTATTCTAAGTACAAGCAACGTGGTTTTTTGAAAGCACCTGACGTAAGGGATGGAAAATAGGTAGTGATAGTTGTAAGACGATTATGTGTCTGAAAACAAACGCAAAAACATTGATTTAATGTACACATAGGCCAAATTGAGTTTTTAATTCCTGAATATTGCAATGACTGGGAAAGACAGAGTGTGGGTAAGACATTCCGCATTCGCGCAGTACGGCTAAAGAACGAATCTCTGTACTTGACAGTAAGACCGAAGTTGGGTTCAAGGGTATAATGATGAGTATTCCTAGAACCGCAGGTATTACGGTTGAACTGCTTAAGGGGAGAAATGCAAGTGGCTGTTTCTCTAGAGCATAAACCGTTACAAAAAAACGTAAAAAAGGGCAAGACAAGAAACTTTCCAATCCGATCCGATGATGGTATTATTACCAATTCATCTAAATGCTCTACTTTCGAGATTGTCCAAGAGGCTGAAGTAAGTTGCAGGAGCACCAGCCTAGATTTGGGCGTATATAAGTCTTTTAGATAACAGCCAGATCATAAGGGAGAGACAATCATCTTGCATCAGACTAGAAAACCCTAACATCCTGCCGAATATTTGGTGACATCGCGTATGTGATCGTTCCACAAATGTGGTTGGTGATACACAACCGGAAATATCGAAATGTTCAGTCTCATCGATGCAAGTGCCATCTATGGATAATGGCAAGAGGGGTATATCTCGTTTTCACGATACAAGCCAGAATTGGGTCCTCGAAGCCTTAAATTCCACGCGGTTTTTAATCGCCACTGTACAATGCTGTTAAGGTCGGAATTTAATGAGCTTATCATATTTTGTCATTGCAGTCCCATATTCTTAGAAGAGGGATGTGAGCCTGAAAACGAATATGAAAAGTTAAGAGTACTATAGTCAGCGAAACAATGTATTGGATTAGAGGTTGGAAAGAGGAGATCATTAATAAAAATAAGAAAGAGGGTTGGAGATAAAACGGAACCCTGGGGCACACCAGTATTTATTATGTGGTTTTCAGACTTGAACCCATGCAATACTACTTGCATTAAATGACCCGGAAGTTAATTAGCAATGAAATGAGAAAAATGATTCATGAAAACAGAAAGCACGTGTTTTCGATAAGAGGGCCTGATGCCAAACTCTATCAAATACTTTTGAAATATCATGTGTAGTAATCTTCTAAACAATGGAAAGATTTGATTCACCGTTCGGTGAGATGAACCGTGAGATTATCAGTTGACCTGTGAAATCCGTACCGTCGTTCATTAAGGAGCTTCAGATCTCCGAAATATTTCTTAAGCTCATAATTAATCAGTGTTTCCATGACATTGGATAAAAGGCACGAAAGTGCAATCTATCTAGTTTTTAGTAATTAATAAGGTATTTTATTAAGCACTTTCTTCCTTTAAGATTAAATCAACTCTTATAGATAATCTTTGCTGATCATTTGTTAATCTTAAAGAGAAAAGTTTTTCAGAGTTTTGTTGTAAAAATTTGAGTGGTTAGGTTAGGTTAGATTAAAGTGGCTATCCATGGTATAATCGGACGTACTTAGGCCAGTTTAATGGCTTATTGTGATACTACATGAATCTTGAGGCTTTCTCCTAAGCTCAATGGCACCAGTTTGAGTCCCTTACTAAACGTGAGAGCCTGATTATTCTACAATGATTTAGATCGTTTAAGAAGAATTCTCCTAGGTAATTCTTGGGTTTTTGAGCTAGAGCAGGGAATGTTCAGAGATGGTGCAGAACTGTTTGCTCATCTTCCTCGTTGGGGATCTGCTCAGAGATAATTAGCACCGTGATTGATTTAAATCTAATGTTGGCAAGATGTTTTTTGTGACCTGACACGTGGTGATGTTGTTCCACCTGGTGTTTGCCTTCTTCATAGCGTCTTTCCAAACGTGGTAGAATGGGATGTACTGTAACGTTGCTAGCGAGTTCATCTGCCTTACAGTTACCTGGAATGTCTCTATGGCCCGGAACCCAGCAAAGGTGAATATTAAACTATTGTTGTTTCCATTAGATACAATCGATAGTTTTGGATTGTTATAAAGTGTGTAGAGACAGAGTCCAGAGATTTGATAGCGGCCTGACTATCTGAGAAAATATAGATATCAGATGTTAATATCCAGGACAATACTTCTTTTATCACCCAAACAATAATTAGGAAGGCGGATAAGAGACTTAATTTCAGTCGTTCAGAGTCCCGTTTTTTCTTTTGTTTTTGAACCATCTGCATAAAAATATATTGACTCGTCTTCCAGGAATTTCCTATCCTCCCAGAAAGATCTGGAAGTTTCTGTGGTATTGCAGTTGGGGGATAGTGTAGTCTACGTGCTTTGGATACCAAAGAACTTCGGAGTGGCCAATGTTATTGTTAATCCACTGCGATGAAGCTTTGAGGCAAATAGCAGAGCTTGCAACTCTTTGTTTGCTAGATATATCAAAAGGTGTTAGGTGGAGTAAGGTGTCCAGTGCCGCAGATGGGGTCGTGCGAAGCGATCGGCTTATACATAGGCAAGCTGAACATTAGACTTTATACTGCCACACTGTACATTAAAATCGGTCTAATTACCGATGTGTTAAGCCAATGCGTGATGCTAGGTTGTAAGCCCCATTTATTACCGATATCTTTTTTGCAAGAAAAGAGAGCTACAGTAGCTTTTTTGACTCTTTCCTGTACTTTGCGTGTCCAATTTAGTTTTTGTCTAAAATAAGACCCAGGCATTTAACCTCGTCTGAGAATTTTAATTATATTCCTTTATTATAGGGAGGGTTGATAATTGGAATTTTATATCTCCCCGAAAATAAGATTAAATCGGTTTTGTGTGGGTTAACACCCAGTCCACACCAATCAGCCCAATGTATAAGTCTGTGTAAAACATTTTGTAAGAGTTCTTTAAGGTGTTAAGATGCTTTCCTGAAACCGTTATAGCAACGTCGCGCGTCGTCCGCATAGGCGATCACTATGAAACCTTCCGCATACAGACTAGTTAGGATTTCATACATCACTAGGTTCCAGAGGAGAGGGGACAGAACATCGCCTTACGGTGTTCCTCTACTAACGAATCGTCTGCCAGAAGAGTTGCCCCGTTCTGTGTTAATTATTCTGCTAGCCAGCATTGATTGAATTAACTCCACAAGCGAACTCTCTGCGTTTAGAAATTTGAGTGGACTAGTACATATAATGGCGTGTGGAAAAAAATTATAAGACTTTTGTTTTGGTTCGCAAATATGACGCCACAAGCAAAATCGACACCAAACATCGAACTTTTATTATTTTATTTTAAATTAAACATTCTTGCTTTCTTTGTAATCCGAACAATTTGAAAAATTTTAAGGATCCAGTCAGAGAAGATAATATACCTTTCTTTCTAACCGGCCTAAGTTCTTTTGTTAACTGAAGTCTGAAAATTTTGGGACCTAAATATGTTTGTAAAATATGGTGTATATCGTTAGCCGACTGCTTGATTTCAGAGATCAACAAACTTGGATTTTCGTAAAGCAGCAATATTCTGAGTTTTTCTTAAGAGACTCACATGGTTTTGATTCTTTAAAAATTATTAGCCTCTTTTGTCCATTTATTTCACGAATCCTGACCTAGATATTGCTTCACGACTAACCAAAAGTCAAAAGTCCTCTGTGAACTGTTATACTGCATAATATTCATATTTTTTCCTATGACCTAATTTTAACAATTTCAATACATTATTAAATCGTGCATCGTTGAGTATTAAGGTATTGCGGTTTGTCAAATGTCAAGGAATTAAAGACCTGTTTGGTCCTTATCTAAGATTGCATAATTAACAATACTCTAAAATTATTAAGCTCTGCAACATTTGGTTAAACTATGACACATTTTTAACATCAATTAATATTAATAAGCTAAACATTCACAATACTTAAATCGGGCTTAAATCAAATCCGAAAAGGATTGAACCCTCAGCATCAAGAGCTTCCGCATGGCAGTCCCACTCACTAACCATAACACCACGGCACTGACTGGCTTTCATTGAAAATTTCTGGACACAAATTTCCTGATTGGAATTTGGGGTTTAAGGTTGGAATCGATCATTTAAAGTTAAACTGACAAAGTGCAAAAAAAATTAAAGAAAACTGAAAGATTTGGTTGATATAATTATCTTATTAGAAACTAATCGACTAAATTAAATTTTATTATTCACATTGTAAGACTATAAAAGATTCATACAGATTTGAATTAAATTCAGAAAGAAGTTACTTTTATAATTAAAACAAAATACTTTTCACCTAGACAATTTCTAAAATAGCAAATTGAAAACCTCGAAAATAATTGTTTATCGCAGAAAAGAACGTCTGAGACATTTGATAACTTTTTTTTAGAAAATTTCAAGTGACACTTAAAATCTACAGAACATTAAAAAATTGTGGAAGAAATTTCTTGAAATTTCGAAGTTCTTCAAATGATTCTTATTTTGAACTTTTTTAATATGAATTAGTTGGCGTGGTTCACCACTCAACCTTCCTTTTCTTCAATCCATCGATATCCAACATTCTGGAAACAAAATTACAAAACGAGAAAAATAAAATAGATAAATCTTCTAATTATTTATCATTTATAACTGATAAATTGATCATTTAAACATTTTCCATACCTTAAAACATTACTATTCGTTTGCGTAGTACTTTACAATATCCCAGCACTCTTTACTTTGTACAATGTTAAAAAGTTGCTATATAATTCCTCTAAGTTTTACTTAATGTAAAAACTATTATATAACCTCTCCATCTTCATCTCTTTCGTTTTTCTCTATCAACTTAGTATAAAAGATTATCTCAGGAGGATATGCGAGGTGAAAAATTCGTTGCACAATAATTAAAAGTTTCTCTTCCTGCCGAGACGACTATTGCAGGTATAGGTGATGGTTGTAGGACGCTCTTACACCTCTATACCTATAATTTAATCTTCTTGCCTTATACACATCCATATAAGTTCAAACTTTATTCTAGGACTATTACAAAGAGCATTTTCAACATAGGTACACATACAGACATATATAAAGAGATATAAATGATATCTGTCATAAAGGACTCGACGAGCGACGTAAATTCCATTAAAAAGTTTATCCTTAATATTATTTTCGCAAAATACTCAAATCCACATATAGGTACAAACAGGTACAGTTAGGGTTACATAATTAAGCCACTGAAATTGAAGTCGTTAAGAATTAAGTACCTTTACTGATTCGAAAAATGTTAACTAAATTATTTCAAGTAATTAAACTCCATATTTTTTTCATAATTCAAATGTGGATTATTGTAAAGTATTTTGTATCTATGGGGCTTTCATCAGGATTTTAACAGACCACTCCATATCTAAAACCAGGATTTGGTGGTCCAATAGTAATCCGTTGTTGTTATCTTGTTGAAATACCCAAAATGAAGGTAAATCATCGATGTCTCCAGTTATCTTAGTATTGATCTTTAAAATAGAAGTAATTTTAATCTTGACTTGAGGCTGCGGGACTCGTCAGTGTACAGGTCAGGGTTCTTTTCAAAGAAAACATCAAAACATGACTTTCTAGTTTTGAAACATGAATTTAGAGTTATCAAACTCTAAACTGGCGGTGTAAATGGTTTGAAATAGTTTATTTGTGGAACCAAAAAGTGTGATATGGCCTTAATTTCAGAAATTCTTGATTTTTACACAAACATTTTACTTTAAAAATTGGCTAAGAGCAAAAGAGACATTTTTGTTGAAATTCCGACTTCCTATATAAAATATCCTGTGATAAGTCACAGTGCTTAGAATGTAGTTGAATGTCAAAACAGCATCACTATACGTTGTGTAATGTGTATGTCAGGACCAATGTAGGTTCGGGATGATGAAGAAGAAGTTCAATGCTTCAATGCAATTTCTTCGGCTAAAACTTTGTTCCAACACCTCTGGCTTATGTCTAGAAAAGCTTCAATGATCTTTTTATTCTTGAACCGCCTTCCTGTGATCTGCGCCAATATTTCTATAGGGTTTTTTAATAAGAGCGGGTAGATGTTGTGTGTAGATGTCGTGGAGTTTGCTGTGTGGCACGTAGCTCCATGCTGCTGGAACTACATGTCGTTTAGATTGACATGGTTCAATTTGGTCCACAAGAAATAAGTTATCATCGTTATGTAGCGTTAGCTGTTGAAGTTGACCGCGTCAATAACATCGTTTTTAAAAAAGTACCGACCAATAAAGCCGCCACCGTAGGTACAGTGTTGAAAAGGCAGACAAAACCTATTTTTTTGAAAGTAGGATTTTTTTTTAAAACAGAAAGTGTTTCTTATAGTTATTTGGTTGTAGAATGAGAACATGAAAACCGTTTTTCACAAACAAAATTGTAGATCAGTAGATTTTCGCTCAAAGTTCGAATATCGTGATAACTGATAAAATATTGGTCAGTCAGTTTTAAACAATTTTGAAAAAATAGAAAAACAATACCGTTTGTTATTTTATTGAAAAAATATGGATAATGTATTTTTTGACTAAGAAACAATCTATTTCTGTGATTATTTTAGTTCGCATAAGGTTACGTCCATCATCATTTTAAAATACATTAAATGTTTTATTTTAATGAAGAATACTTTGCACTGAATTTCAGTTTCTCAAAGATTCAGAATGTCAACTTCTACACAGTCTTTTTTTCTAACTTCTTCCGGAGTTTCTTTCAAAAAGGAAAATTGAAGAGCTCGTGAATGATGGATTGAGGATGGTCGAAGATTTTTCCAAATTCGTTTTTCATTGTCCCGTTGAACAAGTTTTAATGGTACCAGGGATGTAAAAAATAAATGTCCATCAGAAATACCTTCCACTAAAACTTCATAGATTTGTATAAATCAAATTAACTTTATTTGAATTAATTTGAATTTAAAGTATTTAATATTAGATACGCTTAATTAAGATAAAACGATTTTTTTTTTATTATTTCAATTATTTTTATTTATGTTTAAATTTATTTTATAATAAATTTAAAATAAGTCAAAAGATAAGCTTTGAAAACTCCTACTATCTATATCATTATTTCATTTTATTTATTTAACAATGATCAAAGTACAGTAAGATTATAGTACTTAGATATAATACAAGTATGTTTACAAATTTACAATTCAAGAGAACGAGATTTTATTAATGTTAAAAGCAATTCTTTGTGATTGAAGGGAAAAGAGATAGGATTATTGATGAATTAGGAGAGACGTAAAGTGAAGAAATATTGCAGTTTTAAATCTTGTATAGTTAACAATTAATTTTATTGGAGATGGGAGCGAGTTCCAGAGTTTAACAGCACGTATGAAAAATAAACGGGACGAGTTCAGCCGAGTTGTGGGGTAATATTGATACTTCTAGCGAAACGGTTAAATGAGAGTTTGGTAAAAAGATAAGACGGAGCCTTAATATAAGTTAATTTATGTTAAAATAAACAGTTTCTTGCGTTTATGTATTGCTGGAGTGTGCAACCCAATATATTTTTAGAAAATTCGAAAACATGGTCATACGAGTATCTACGTAACCCATAGACGTAACGGATAGCATCATTGAAGGCAACTTGCAGTTTTTGATTGAATAGTGAATTAAGATGACTGTACACTATTTCAGCATATGATATGAGGAGAAATATTAAAGCAATTATTAGTTTAGGTCGAGTTTCAACAGGGGTAAAGTATGCTGAGGGCCAAAGTTTACGTAAGCATCCATAAATTCGATCAATGACATAATTAATGTGTCTATAGCCTGACAGATGACGGTCAATAGTATATCCAAGGCTGATGCAATGATCCACTACTTTAATTAAACGATCACTTAGCCAAATACTAGGTAGAGTAAAGGGATCAAACTCTTTCTTCGAAATTGGAATGACTAGGGTCTTGGAAGGATTTAAGAATAGGCCATTTTGCGTAAAAGGTCTGAGAGCTGAGCATTTCCCCCGAGAAAAAACCCTTTGTCATCTGTCATATCCGCTCACTTAAGCCAACAGTTGGAAGAACTTTTGGAATTTTCCAAGAGCGAGGGAAAGTAGAAGTGACCATGCACCAGTTTATAATATGAGTTAGATGGGTTATACTTAGTGGAAGTATGAGTTTAACGAAGCGAATAGGCACTCCATCATCACCAACAGAGTCAGACTTGATAGCCTTCACACATTTTAGAATATCATCCTCACTAATAACATCAAAATCCTCCAGCCTAGGCACATTGTTCAAGGAGTTAAATGTAGTATTTGCTTCAAAATCAGCAACAGAAACCGACTCACCAAGGAAAATAATCATTGAGCTCATCCAGGTCCAGAGAACATTGAGCTCCTATATCTTTGTAGACACCAATCTTACTTAGGTTGCTCCATAGCTATTTAGGTGGTAAAGAGGTTTTGAGTTTTGACGCATAATAGTTGATTTTGGATAATGGTATTACAGTTGTCGCTTGATTACGGGCTACAGTAAATGCTCTCCAGTTAACAGGTGTTGGTCTACGCTTCCATCTACTATGTAGTTTGTTTCTGTTTTTAATGCTGGCTAACACGTTAGAAGTGAACCACGGGCACAGGTTATTTTGAATGTAGCGACACATTCATTAAAGAGTTGGAGCAACAGATGTTGAAACTAATTAACTCTATCATAAATATTTGCATAAAGACGACAACTTAGCCAAGGAGCCAATGTGGTTAACAGGTGAAGATAGGAGAATTCGATTGAGTTGAAGTCTTTGCACGTAAACGTTTCATTTCAAGGAAATTTTAACAATTTTATATTGTACGTACAGAACAGAAGATCGTGATCTAAAATATCAAATGAAAGCTGATCATAAAGATGTACAACAAAGAATAAGAGACTATGACTAGATCAAGAAGACTTGGAGAGCAATAAGAAGTAAAACGTGTTGGGTAAGTGGTATTAACAATATGCATACCAACTGAAGACACTAAATCTTTCATCTAAAAGGCACACATATCCTGTTTCAGCAGGTCAGCATTGAAAACACCACAGTTTATAGTATGTTCATAAATAAAACTGAATTTGCTTAGAGAAGTAAGAAATGGAACTGCGGAATAGTTTCGTTTTTTGTCAAAAACACATGAAATTAGACATTTAGTATAAGAGTATCCAAATTCGATTATGATGAACTCTATACCAATCTCACTAGATCTAGCAATTACTTTTGCCTTAATAGATGACCTATAATAAATAGCTACACCACCGCCACAGGTGTCAGTGATTCTATTATTTCTAAATAAATTGAAATAAGGGATGTCATACATCTGATCACAAATATCAGGCTTGAACCAGGTTTCACTTACACAAATAACATACACGCAAAGAACCAGAAAACAAAAATTTCAGATAATCCAATTTCCAAACATTAAGGATACGTGCAGTAAGATAACAAACTCTTAAACTATCACTATGTTTAGATATAATGTTAACTAAAGTAGACCAATGGGTTATCCTATTATAAACCTAACCATTTTTCATACACACAACCATCCACTTTAAGTAATTTAAAATGCTTTCAAAATGCTATTTTCGCTATTTTTTAGTATATTCTTAATGCACGTTAAATTTGGTTAACAAATCTTTGTTTTCAGATATGTTTTCCGAGAAAATCCATTTTCTCTTTAAGTGGGCGTGGGAATGGCCGGCATTTTCTAGTGTCCATTTGCCTTGCTATTGGCTATCATTCCTGAAAATTTTATCAAAATCGGTTATTTAGCTTAGATTTTATAAGGTTGTGTCCGCTCTACCATACAAGGTGTCCCACTGTGCGTTCGGTTGTTGGGTCTTTTACTGAACCTGTTGTCTTAAATTTGACCACCAAACGAAGAAGAGTCAAATGTTTAGGGCGACCACGTCTACCGTAAAATGGGCGCAATGCGCGCAACGTTTGCGTTAACGAACAGTCATTTTGATAATACAGTCATTTGAACGTCCTGTTCAATCGTGTTACTTATTATGATGATTTGGCATAAACAACTGAATAATAAACAAAAGATATTTTAGTCGACAGTAAATTTTTACCAAGTTTTAGCAATGTTTTTTTTTAGGTATTCATTATTATCTTAACGCTTTACTGAATGTTGAAAACACGCCACGGGTTTCCAAATTCTACCCGCGCTAATTTACATAAAAACTCTATAAAAGGTTTTCCAGACCATCTACATTTGGTCTCTAAATTGATACGAATTCAGAAAACGATCCTTCAGATTTTGCTATTATTGCAGAATGAGAAACGAATTATCTTATTTGTAATTTAAAAGTGCTTCACCTTAAGAACTTGAACAAACCCATATAAAATTGGGGTAACTCTAACCATGTTTTGAAGATTTTGATTTTTCCCTCAGATGGTTTTCTCTCACATGAAGTTGATCTCTTACAAGTATATTTGTTCATTTGAGTTAAAGAAAATAAACCTAGGTTGATGTCAAAAGTACAATATCAGGATAAGTACGTTTTTGTTTTATACATGGCTCAATTATTATGACCACAAATGTCAAAAAAGATTATAGAGGTACCTATTCCCAAATGTCCTGTAAAACACATGTGTATATTAGGAGAGATTAAGTCTTTTGGCTTAAGCGTTAGTAGTTGGGTATATAGTTAAGTTTATAGTGTTTTTTTAGTAGAGTTAGTGTGATGGCATATTGAGGACGGCTTTGTCTTAAAAACATGCTAAATAACGACAAAATTATAAGACTCTCAAAAGGCGTTTGCATATAAACAACTTCATCTGCTTGGTATTAAAAATTCTCTCCCCTTATATACTCGTAGCAGAAACATCAAAAACATATATAATGTATGAGGTCTTAGCACCTTGGCAAGTCTTAAGCCTTAGATAAACATCCTTCAAGATATATAAATATACTATTAAAGGTAGACGTTAGCGTTGTATTCCCTCTCTTTTGCTTATAGTTAAATATGCAACTAACCAGGTGCTGCCATAGAAGCTGGCTACACATTACCCAGCTTCCTTTCCATCACCATCATTTCCATCCTCCTCACCTCCTGACTTATACCTAGAACCATCTTCTACTTGAGCAGAAGGCAATTGCCTTTTAACGACATTGTTATGCTAAGGCATATTCTAATTCACTGTTCTCTTAGGAGTCAGAAAAAGTGGCACAAATATCTGACAGACTGTACCTATGTGAATATGTTGTATATATATGTAAATATAGTTTATTATGTTGTTCCATGGCACAAAATACCCACATCCTATATACGTATGTACATCCTTGCCACTGACTATGCCATGCCACCAAAAATTAACAATTCAAATTTTAATTACGGAACCGAAACTTCTAATGGCTCAAAGCTCATTTTGCATCTTCTTATGTTATGCACATGTACTAAGTATGATGCTTGGTAAGGCAACGACGACAATACCTATAAAAAGTAATAGGTGTATTTGGGTTTGTTGAAAATGCAACAATCCTGTTGTTTTTGGGACACTTAACGACCCACAATTGCAACGTTAATAAGCAATGTCAACTTTGAATGCGCCAACTCATTAAGAGATTAGTTTTGATTTTTGATTATGCAACAATTAGCTTTAGAATTTACTCAAAATAATAATCAACGAGCTCCATTCTATGAAATAAATAATTTATAGTAGTTAACCAACAAGAGGGAAAAATATGAAGCCATAAAATTGCATGTCAATGGAGAAAAAAGCTTCAATGTATTAAGGATAGTGCCTTCGATAAGGAGTCAGTGATACAGTTATGTGCAGTGTGCACCCACAAATTAAGTTGACCGTTATTTAAATCAACATACAAATATGGCAACTTCCTGATAAAATCCGTACAAATACTAGTAGGATGACCATCTGATGTTTTAAATTATATTAACTTGTAATTGTTTCTTCGTGAAATTTTAAACGTTGATTGTAGAGAGATGCTGAGAATATGGAAAGATCACTTCTCCAAATTATATAACGGCGATGACGAACCGAATTCCGCTGTAAGGGAGATAGAACCACTCAACCTCGGCGATGCCGATCAACAATTCCGCCTACCCGACCTTGACGAAGTGAAGATAGCTATATCTTAACTTAAGTTAAACAAAGCTGCTGCAGCTGAGGGCATCGCTGCCGAACTATTCAAAGCAGCAAGCGATGACTTGGTACGGATCATGCACCAACTCATCTGCAAAATATGGTCGGAAGAAAACATGCCCGATGAGCTGAATATCAGCATAGTGTGCCCGATACATAAGAAAGGAGACCTTCTAAACTGCTCCAACTACAGAGACATCAGTCTCCTTAACATTGCGTATAAGATCCTCTCTGCCGTATTATGTGAACGTCTAAAGCGCATCGTCAACAACCTGATTGGTCCTTATCAGTGTGGCTTCAGACCAGGAAAGTCCACTATCGACCAAATATTCACCCTACGGCAGATCTTGGAAAAAACCCAGGAACTTCAAATCGTAAACCCACCATCTCGTATGACAGCATCTATAGGGAAAAGCTCTACAGAGCAATGTCTAGTTTTGGCATCCCTGTTATCCGTTTATGCAAAATGACGATGGAGAATGCACGCTATTCTATCAATGTCGGAAAAGATCTCACCTATGCATTTGGTGTCAAAAAAAGTTTTAGACAAGGCAAAGCACTGTCATGCGACTTCTTCAACATCGTTTTGGGAAGAATTGTGCAAAACTTAAGCGTCAACACTAGAGGCACAATCTTCCAAAGATCCATCCAATTACTTGGATACGCAGATGATATTGACATAATTGGAAGATCAAAGCGTGATGTCAGTGGAGCGTTTCTGAGCATTGCGACGGAAGCGAAGAAGATGGGTTTAGTGGTCAATGAGGGCAAGACCAAGTATATGCTGTCATCAAAAAAGGACACTGAACGACGACGTCTAGGACAAAACGTCACCATGGACAGCTATAACTTTGAGGTAGTTAAGGACTTTGTCTACCTAGGCACCGCTATTAATGTAGACAACGACACCAGCGCTGAAATCAAACGAATAATAACTTTTGCAAATCGCTGCTTCTTTGGACTTAGAAGGCAATTGAGAAGTAAAGTCCTCTCTCGAGCATGTAAAACCACCATCTATAAGACCCTCATCATCCCGGTTCTCATTTATGGCGCTGAGGCCTGGACCCTGCCAAAGAAAGATGAGAGTGTCTTAAGATGCTTCGAGAGAAAAATTCTTCGGGTGATTTTTGGTCCCGTACGCATAGATGGAGAATGGAGGAGAAGATATAACGACGAACTGTACGGGCTGTACAGCGACACTGACCTAGTTAGCAGAATTAAAGTCCAACGGCTTGGATGGCTAGGTCATGTAGAGCGAATGGAAATCAACGCTCCAGCCCTGGAGGTCTACGAATCAAATCCCGATGGACGGCGCAGTAGAGGAAGATCGCGACTCAGGTGGCGCACCCAGGTGGGAGAGGACCTCAACCAACTTGGCTTGTGAAATTGGAGACAGCTAGCTAGGGACCGAGCTGGCTGGAGACGCTTGTTGGTTGATGACCAGGTCCGCCCCGGACTGTAGCGCCACCTTAAGTAAGTAAGTAAGTAGACTTAATGATGTCTAAGCGCATGTTACTGCTAAAACTAAAGGTGTTGCTGATGTTAAGTGTTCGGCAGACGATTAAAGATCATGACTTTGACGATTTGTTGTTCCAACATGACTGCACAATAAGCCAAACAATTTTTTTGGGACGCATCCATTTCAGACAAAAATCATAACAGGTTATCGATTTTGCGGTTTTATAAGCTTCGTATGAAAGTATGACATTTACGAAAATGGAATGCATAATTATCGCACAAAGCATAAAAATTGATTGTTATGTAAGCAATTGGCTAAATTTCGAAGAAATTTGAAGAAACTGGATAGGTTACAGAGATTGTAGTAAATGCGCATCATCGTTTTGTTCGTACCACTGAAAATATCGCTGCTGGTCAGTGAAAGTGTTGCCCAAGACACTAATGTGTATATTCCTCGTTGTTCTCAGGAATTTTCGCTGTCTTACGGCACATTATGGCGTATTTTGCGTTTGGTTCTACACATACATCCATTTAAAGTTCAGCCAGGGCAATCGATTGGAATTCCGGGCCTGAGACGGACAAATTTTTACCATTTTTTCAAAGTTGATGCCTATTGATATGGTACATTCTCATTGCAATTACGAATAGAAGGAAGTACAAGTATTTGAAGCTATGTATTTTATATTATCACAATGTTTTCATCAGAGTTGGGTTGCTTTCAATGAAATATTTTTTTTTTAATAACGAGTTTTCCTAACTTTCTGAGCAGAAACACAGCTTATAATTTCATCGAAATTGAATTTCCTTGTCAAAGGTGCTTTGATGCATAGTGTACCAAGTCCGGAAACACGATCTTGTGATGAACGATGGAAATTCTCTGGCAAGGACGCTTAATGAAAATTCGGCACTAGCAACGGTTACAGGTATGGTGAAAAACACACGGAGAGCAACTCAAATATTAGGAAAAATCGTCTAACATCTGTCAGAATAAATAGCATTGAACAAATTGGCGAAAGTTTTGCTTCAAATTGAAATCCTAAGCACCTGGCACATTTTTGGCAATATCAAATATATGATCGTTCCATAAAAGGTGATCTGTGATACACATATCAAGTACTGACAGTTGATTAGTTTCTTGGATGCAAGTGCCACTCATAGATAGTGGCATCAGGAGTATGTTACGCTTTAACGACAGGAGACAGCATTGAGTTTTCGAAGCATTAAATTCTAAACGGTTTTTGATTCCCCATTGGACAATGCTGTCAAGATCAGAATATAACGAGCTTATCATACGCTGCCGTTGAAAATCCACATCCGAAGGACAAGAATGTGAATCTATAAACGAGTATGAGAAGCTGAGGGTACTGTCGTCTGCGAAACAGTTTAATGGATTAGAAGTGACAGACAAAAGATCATTTATAAAAATAAGGAAGAGAGTCGGAGACAAAGCGGAGCCCTGGGGGACACCAGCATTTATTTTATGGATTTCAGACTTGTAACCATCCAATACGTTAGACAAATTTTTCATGGTTTCAAACCAACGATAAATTCTTTATGTTATTGAATCAACTGTGATGCAATTGAAACAGCCGTCTGTTTTAATTTGCCCTCCGACTCCTCGATTTTCTCCAAAATGTCTCTTTAATTGAATTTTTCGGTTCGATGAGAACAATTCTGGAACATCCCCCAATCCAGTAGTAATTTCTTTGCATTCAGATACAATTTGATCCCATCCGTTTCGAATAATGTTTTAATCGGTCAAAATTTCGAATTTCAACGTCATGTTTCTGGCATGAAGAATGATTCTTCTTTCATTTAAAGCTCTAACAACCTGGAGCCAAATAAGGTCCGTAAAGCTGGAAACACCACAATCGAATTTCGAAATCTCAATGAAGGAGTGATTTAGTGCTCTTTTTGTGCTAATTTAGTGCTCTTATCCCGACTTGGTTCATTACATTTTTTTTCCCTCATCATCAGTTTTTTGAAATTATGAATTTAAAGGTGTGTTGTTTCCAGCTTGACGTCAAGCTGGGAACGCCACAAGTTTGAGGGGGAAGAGATTTTTGAACCAAGTCGGGATTAGAGCACTAAATTAGCACAAAAAGCCCTAAATCACACCATCATTAGAATTTCGAAATTTGATTGTGGTGTTTCCAGCTTTACGGACCTGGCCAAATAGAAGACATCAGGACGCATACAAATTTGTGCATATATTTTAAAATGCCATTTGAATCTCTTCAGGGGTTAAATTAATATCAACTAAGTCTATTAATGATTTTCTAAGGTTTTTCAAATGGTTTCACTGCCCCAATTCTAGCTGACCATCTTGTATCGGAATCAACTTATTAAAACTTTCTTTCAATAGTTCAGAGTTGCCCAATATTTCATTAAATATTAAAAACATTTTACGCCACTAATAATCATTGGCCAAGATCTACAATCTTGTGACCGATAGATTAGTAAATAACATGCGAACAGGGACCCAATTATGAAAGAATGAATGATTTTAAATTTTGGGCCCTGGGAGATTTTTACCTTCCCCCCACGATGGGTCTAAATCCAGCTCACACAACAGCTGAAGCCAGTTGACGATTTCAAACGTCGGACGGCGATTTTTCGAGCAAAATTGTTTTCAGCGACGATGCACAAAATTGTCCCATTTGGGGTTCTGAAAATAATCAAGTAATTGAAGAGAGGAAATAACATCTACAAAGAGTCACTGTTTGGTGCGCTCTTTGGTCCGGTTCCAGTGTGATTTGACCTTACTTCTTCGAAAACGACGATGGAAAAACTTCCACCGTCAATTCGTAGCGTTATGGTCATATGATAACCGCTTTTTTTTCCCTATTATTGAAGAATGTGGCGTAGAGACTTTTTTGGTGATGACGTGAAAGTTTACTTTTAAAACCGCAAAATGGATAACCCGTTTTAAAATAAAATTGTATTAAAGTCGCTAAAATGATTGGTTCGTGATATATTTTGGATTAACCAAAATGTTCCCTTCTTTTAAATTACCTTAGCAAAATAAAACACTTACTTACTCACTTTTCTTAAAAGTCCCACCTCTCTTTGTCATTATCTGTATAAAAAAAATTATTTGAAATCGATAACTTCAAAACTCTCTTATAATTTTTTAAAGATTTAGAATTCTATTTCATCTTTAGTTTTCGTTAGAAATGTTTGATCATAGTTTTCAAAAAATGTAAACTATGTTTCAGCTTTTGAGATAAACTTAGGACCGGACATTGACATTTTAAGTTCGTTTAAAATCTCGAGTCTGAATTTTTGAAAGAAATGTTTTTTTTTTTAGAATGTTCAATTACGCGCCACTTTTAAGTTTCGAATCTGTGTTCTTTCTCTTTGGACCTATAAATTTTCGTTGTTTTTTATGATAAAGTAATTTTTTCTGACCCTGCCTAAATTTCTTATATCAAATAATTTGGTTAATATGACTTTGAATTCTCAAAAATATGGTAACCCTTCTTATGGATGTAGAATTAGCTGACTTGGGAGTAAATTGTTGATTATTATTTTATACTTTTTATAGAAACCGGAAGTGATGTCCTATTAAAGTGAACATTGTGTGTGTTGTATTTGTATGATCCTTTGATGAGAATGTTCGTGTAATACTCTTTGGATGCAATGAAGTCTTGATGAATTTAATTAATTGACCACCCAACCGGACATTTTATGCAACATCCATGCTTCGACAATATATATGCATGTATGTGGTATATAACGGTATCTAAATTACATGCATTTACGAAGGTTAATGTGGTTGATTTTGACTTGATTTTCGTAAAATTTAATTACGTTTATAGAAACAATAGTCAAACCAATATAAACGGATGTGGATTTTAAAGAAGGGTTTGGGGGGGGGTAGGGTGGTGATGATACTTGACTAATTATTGGTTGATTTTGATTAAGCTTCATACAAAACCACAATGATATTGCGATTGAAATTATTGTCTTGTCTTTTTGTTTGTGTCTTATGTGAATTTTGAAGGATAAACAAACAACTAATGAGCTGCGAATTGATTTAAATAGACCTTGGATTTTAATAACATCAAGAACTTTACAATTTTCAAAAATATTTGGAATTCAAATCAAACCAAAAAATGTATGTCTATTCAGAGATGTCCCTCGTATTGCGCATCAAACAAAGTGTGAGGGAGTGGGAGTGAGGTGAACAATTTGTATTTTATTTTAATAAAAACCTCAAATCACCATGAAGCCGAATAAAATCTAAGTGTATTGATATCATTTTATATGTTTTAAAATATTCAAAAAACGTTAAATCATTTCTTTCTAAGAGTTCCATTTGTCAGTTTTTGATATTCATCTGAAAAAGGTTTCAAATTTCTTTGCGAATATAAATAATTTACATTCAAGTTGTTAAACCCTACCTTTTAAAAAATCGAATTGGATTTTGACATCATTTCAATATAATTTTATCCCTTTTTTCAAAAAAAAAATAATATACAAAAATATTCTCCGCTACCCACGACAATCATCAGGTCGTTATAAAAAAGTTATGTTAATGTTAAGTTGAGGTAACATCATGAAAGAAAATCCACACCCTAAAAGCTTTTGACTCTAAGGTAGGTAGGTGGGGATGAGTTAAGTATATAAGATGTTTTTGTGTTCAAGTGTTATAAATCATTTGTTGGTTGCGTGAATTTCAATCCGCAAAACACCTTAAAAGTTCAATAAACACACTCGTAAATCATATCCTGTTACATAGCTTCCTTTTTATTAAGCCAAAAACGGAGCAACCATAAGACTTACCTACCATAAAGGGGTTGTGTGTACAATGACACTAAGGAGGTGTAAGGCCTGTACCTTTTTGAACTTGCAAGAGTTAACCTCAACGCAGATCAAGAGTTTAAAATTATTTCATAACAGGTAAGAATTGTGTTGTTGTTTTAATTTCTCTGCGGTGTCTCTATGTGTCTTCAAGTTACACAACAGAGACCAGAGGGTGTTTCTGTTCTCGTGGTTTTCAATGGCATATAACTGTTAATTAAGTTTTTAATCTCTTTCTCGTGCCTTGATGTTACCGTTATACCATTACCGCCACACGCAAACAAATTAATATAGAAAATAAAATTAAATGAAGCATAGACTATGAATATGAAGCCTTAAATAAATTATGAAATTTTTGTTTTAATTTTATTTCTGACAAATTCCTTTTAAATAAATGTTAATGGCTGCAATTTAACTGTTGGTATGAAGATACTAAAGGCTAAATGAAATGATATTAAAATAAATTAAAACAGAGATTAAAACAATAATTATGACCATAACCAAACAGATCACATCAGCTAAGCTGTAAAATCAGTTTGTTGAGAATTTTAATGGCTTTGAAATGTGTTCTAAGGATTTCGATTTTAATTGTATAGTTTTCGGTTATTTAATTTGCTGCTGGGCTTAATTGTTAAACATTGGTTGGTACTTTAGCTTGAAGGTAATATTCGGATTGGTAAGAACATTGAACTCAGGGTTAATACTGCATTGAGGAAATTATGCAACATTTCAAACTTTGAAAATATATTGTAGTTGAAATAATATTAATTTACTCAAAATACTGTAGGTAAAGAACCTTTAACACAAAATTCCTTACATAAAAAACTACTAATGGTTAAACCACTGTCAATTAACATTTTTGTTTTTAAACAAAAGATATCATCACAATTTTTCATTTACGACAGTACATGTATAAATATTTTTCTAATTAGTGAAATATGGTTTTTTAATTGATTATTTTTTTAAATTCTAAAACACTTGTTGAGGTGAAGAATTTTCAGTGACAGTCTTTCAATCTACGATATTCTAAACAACAGTAACAGTATTTTTAAGTAGAGGCTGAGATGTGACCCCACTTCCATTCCCGTCTGTCGATTTGGTCTGCATAAAAGGTTTGAAGGTTTTCGTTTTTTAAAGTTGTCGCTTGAATTGTTCTTAAAAATTTTAAAATTAGCAACAATATTTTGCTTTAATGAAATAGTTAGATTTCGAAATCTATTTTTGCTAACGAGATTTTTAGTCGAAAATTGGTTTTAGTAAGATTTAATAAATGTTTTTATTTCTCATATGAAAAAAAATACAAATTGGATAAATGAAATTCATTTGAAGTCAATGGGTTCTATCGTTAAGAAGATGTCGAAAACCGAACATTGATTTTTACTAAATTTACGTACTTTATTTTGTAGATTTTATTTTATTTTATGAAAACCGGACTGTTGGATTTTTATAATTTTGCGAAATGTCGTAAACTATATTTTCTGTGAGATGAAATTCTTAACAAGTTTATATTGTTTTTCTTTTGGTTTTATTTTTTGTAATAAAAAACTGTCCCTTCGATTTTTCCCAAAATTTTACCAGAAGGCAAAAACGTTATTCGTCATTGACCCAAACCATAAACTTCCCATGGGAAGTTATTGTATTGGGTCCAATTTGTCAAATTGAAAATTTTATCATTTCTCGACGTTTTAAGGTCCCTAGAGTCGAAAAAAAAGATTTTAAGAAAGATGTATGTGCGTGCGTGTGTACATAGTTCAAGAACCAGTACAGATATGGACTTCAAATAATTTTTTTATACAGATAATAATGAAGAAAGATGCAGAAAGGGCTCCCAAGAAAGCTGCAGTTTAAAAAATAGCTGAACATTTTGGTTAATCACATATATTTCTCACGAACCAAAAACGCTAGAGATATCATTAAAATTTTGAAACAAAACCTAACAAAAACATTACTCAAAGTTGGTAAAATTGAATTTCGACTCAAATATCTTATCAAAAACATGATATTATGGGTTTAAATTTATTTTAACTTATAAGAAATATTGTTTTGAACATTCGGAAAAATTTTAAGAAAAATCAAATAGAGAGTTTTTCTTACAAAAAAATATAAACCTAAAAAAAATTATAAAAGTTAGTAAAAATTGATTTTCGAGTCATATAACTTTCCAAATCTTTAAGCCATTGGCTTTGAACTAATTTTTTTCTTAAGAAATATTGTTCTTAAAATTAAGTAGTATCTTAAGAAAAATCGAATTGACAGTTTAAAAAAAATAAAAACCTAAAAATAATTAACAAAAGTAGGTACAAATTGATTTTCGACTTAGAGACTTTTCAAAACTTAGAGATTTTGGCTTGCATCTAATTTAAGCTTTTGAGAAATATTGTTTTGAACATTCGATGCCATCTTTTAAAAAATCGAATGGAAAGTTTTTTAAGAAAAAATAAAAACCTAATAAGCATTTATAAAAGCTCGTAAAATTGACTCCATTCAAAGAATTGTTGCCCATTATCCTCACACTGAAATCGTCATTACGGGCGATTTCAATGTACACAATTCTTCTTGGCTTCGTTATTCTGGCCAGCCAACACCGGAAGGAAGGTATGTTGAGATCTTTGCTGAGTTAAATCAATTTACTCAGTTTGTCGATGGTCCTGACGTTGCAGGTGAATCCTCCAAAACCCTAGATTTGTTTTTTACCTCTGACCTAAAAGCACATCAGACCATTGAATCGTATCTGTGAAATTCTCATGCCAAAAAAACCCAGTTAAAGAAAAAACTCCTATGAAAACCGTTTGGCAATATGAGAAAGCCAACTGGGACTGTCTCAATGAATTCTTCAGGAACTTAAACTGGTCACAATGCTTCCTCGATAGTGAAGTGGATGAAATGGTAACAAATTAAATTCGTTGTGGAATGAGAAATTTTATCCCGAATAGGGTGAAATCTTTCAAACCCAAAGAGAACTCATGGTTTGATTCGAGCTGTTAAAAGGTTATCAGGTTCGGAGATGTAAGTTTCCGTTGTTATAAAGCCAACCCGACTGAAGAAATCCGGAATCGCATGATCAGAAATTAAGGCAAAAAATACTACAATGTCCAATGGTAGTAAACATTTCTGGTCATTTGTAAAAAACGTACGAAACACCACGTCATCCTCGGTTCCAACGCTCGTCCACAATGACACTCCCTATATAAGCTCGATTGATAAAGCCAATTTGCTTGCAGCTCATTTTGCTGTTAATTCGGCGCTACCGGAGAGTGCTCTGATTCCTCCTGTTCTTGAGAGCGTAAATGATTCTATGGGACGAATGTTTTTTCGCATTCGTGCAGTCGCAAGAGTACTGAAAGACCTTGACATACACAAATCCGCTGGACCGGATTGTTCTGAAGAGTTGTTCTTCAACGCTGGCAAAACCACTGCGTACGCTTTTCCATCTGTCCCATTTTACAGGTCTATTCCCGAGTGGATGGAAAACTGCATTTGTCCAGCGTGTCCCTAAAAAAGGCAAATCCTCCTCCTCCTCAAACTATAGTCCCATTGCACTTACGTCCCTACCCATCCTTGTCCTTCAGATGTGGAACTTCAACGGCAGCGTATGATAAGCTCATTTAATTCTGATCTTGACAGCATTGTCCAATGGGGAATCAAAAATCGTGTAGAATTTAATACTTCGAAAACTTAATGCTGTCTTCTGTCGTTAGAGCCTTGCTCACCCCCGATGCCACTATCTATGAGTGGCACTTGCATCCAGGAAACCAATCACTATCCAGTACTTGGTATGTGTATTACAGATCACCTCGTATGGAATGATCACATAATCGATATCGCTTAAAATGCGCTAGGTGCTTACGATTTCTCCGACGATCCCCTTCTGATCTGGCTATAATCTTACAATCTTTCATCCTTTTAAAGCTTGAATATAATTCGCATATCTGGGCAGGTGCCCCCAAAACAAGTTTAAATCTTTTGGATAGAATTCAAAAAAGGGCTTTAAAAATGATAGGTGACAGAACTATAATCAAAACATTTACATCGCTAAAACACCCCCGCAATGTTTCATGCCTTTCGTTGTTTTATAGATATTTTTATAAACAATGTTCTGTTGAACTAGCCAGTTGCATTACACCCCTTAAACAATTCAGCTGTAATATTTTCACGGCTAGGAATGCTCATCAGTCTTCCCTTGAGCTCAATTTCGGGCGTTCTGTCAAGTATACAGATTCTTTCTTAAATCGCACATCGAGAATGTGGACTGCTTTGGCCAACTCTGTTTTTCCCTGTCATTTTGATGTTCAGAAGTTTAAGAGCAATGAGCACCGGTGTCTGCTTTTAAATCCTTCCCTATTTTCCTAACGCTCGCACTGTGTTTGAATATAAACATATAAAGTTTACTAATAACCCCTTGAATGCTTGTGAATTAAAAAAAAATGATTTTTCGACTAAAATGTCTCTTCAAAAATTAAAAATATGGGTTTCAAACTTATTTTATCTCATATAAACATTGTTTTCGACATTCAGTGAATTTTAAATAAAAGTCATCAAACAGTCCTTTTTTAAATAAAAAAATAAAATGTTCAAAAAACAGTAGGAACATTTGGTAAAAATGATGTTCGGTTCTTGACACAAACCTTTTAATGCAACACAAATCGACAGACGTGCTGGGAAATCATCAGTGTGGGTCGCATTCCCAGCCTCCTTTATTTTAGATATAAAATCATTTTTGTTTCGTTAAATATTCGAGCAGTTAGTTGGATTTTTTTTTTAAATACCTGTTTGGTATCACGTCATGATATTTAATTAAAAAAATTAGTTCAAGTCTCTAGGGTTATTGGTTCGTGAGATATTTTAGGTAAACCAAAATGTTCACCTTTTTACTTGCTACTTATAGGAACTGTATGGCAAGTTTTGCATTCGTGCAAAATTTCGAACTCGAGATTTTTATCAAAACATTATATTACGACGGTAGACAAGTTAAGGTTTTTATCAGAATCGCGTTAGACGTTTTTTTCAATTTTTTTTTAAGTTTTTAAAATTATTTAACTTGGCTTCTTTTGATAAGATAAAAAAACATATTTTTGTATTGCTCAGGAAAGGTACCGCTCATAGAACCATTTTTTGTTTTTTTTTTAAATTTTCTCAGCAACGTATGATTTCAATAATTTTTTTTTGAATAAGATCTTATATTGCCTTAACAATATTTGATTATCAAAAACGCAATATTGTTTGTATTTAAAAAAAAAATATTGAATTTATATTTTTCAAAATTCTATATCTCAAAAACGGTTCAACATTTTTTACGAAATTCAAATGTAAAGCGTATATTTACAATCACTAAGCAACTGCATACCAAAAATATTTTTAGAACAAAATTGAAAAATTGTATACATAAGAAATTAATTTATTTATTATTTCTTTTTATTTTTATTCATTTTTTCAGGTAAAATTTTGAATCCTAAATTAGTTTTTTTTTAATTATATTACTTGTGCATGAACCAGAAAGAGCGCATTATTTTGACAAAATTGTAATTACATTACTATCTTTTATCCAAATTAACTCATTTGGTACATTTATATGATATATTTAATCAACAATCTATTTTAAAGTGTCTATCAAAAAGTATTATCTTGGTGCCTTTGTATATATGATTTTAAAATATTATTCTTTACGAATAAGTTTGTTTCACACATATTTGACTTACCTTCACCTATATAAAAGAATAAATACTTAATACAAGTTTACGAAACGGGCCAGAAAGAGTATATGTATTTTCTATTAGAACCACTTTTTAAACGTATGTAAACACATTAAACCTGTCGGGTGTAACGTACAACCTCTACAACTATTGCTTACGTGTCAATTCATAACTAAAATCCAAAACGCATAAGAGCCTGACCGTAAACAACACATGAATAGTAATGTCTTGTACTTGTTCGTTCGCTTGTTTCTTTTAAAATTTAACGAAAATAATAAGTTGAACGTAATCGAATCGAATTGTATAAAGTACCTTTACCTATAAAAATTCTTCATTTTCATCATAAACATTTATTCTATATATCTGTTAAAGCTGAGCACCCCAATAAAATATTCTTTATTCGTTTTAGACACCTGTCTAACTACACAACCAATAAGCGATCGCTTTACAATTTAAACATACATATTCTGCCTCTTTCTTATCTTCATATAATTTATTTTCCGTCCTGGTTCTTCTAATATGAAATCAAAATAAATCAATGCAAAGAAAAAGCTTTGATCGAACGAGTTCAATACACAAATAATTGTTTTCGTTAAGTATGCTTACACGAATTTTTTATTTCCGGGATGAGTTGTCCATGTGTTGGGATAAATCGCACGGTTTTTTTGATAAGTCAAATTGCATTTATATCTTTGAAGACAAACTTATTTTACAGGCATATTTTTAAATCTTATATAAGTACTTTTTTAAACAGACTTTTTGCACACAGGAGGAAGTTCGTGCGACCCAGTCGTGCATTTTATTAACTTCCCATAGGAAGTTATTGTAATGGGTCCGATTTGTCAAATTGAAAATTTTGACATTTCTCGACGTTTCAAGGTCCCTAGAGTCGAAATAAAAGATTTTTAGAAAGATGTCTGTGCGTGCGTGTGTACGTACGTTTGTACGTCCGTACGTCCGTATGTTCGCGACGTTTTTTTCGTCGTCCATAGCTCAAGAACCAGAAGAGATATCGACTTCAAATAAATTTTGTTATACAGATAATAAGGCAGAAAGATGCAGAAAGGACTCTCAAGAAATTTGCGTGGGTGGTTTTTTTACCATAGCAGTTTGAAAAAAAGGTGAAAATTTTGGTTAACCCTAAATATCTTACGAACCAAAAACGCTAGAGACTTGAATTAAATTTTATATAATAGATTGTAACGTGATACCAAACAGGTATATTTTTTGAAAAAAATCAATATAACGGTTTTTTTTTTTAAATCAATAAAACTGGAAAAAAAAATTTGTCACCTCCAAAATTATACGACTGAAATATGATTTTATCTCTAAAACAATTTTGTGCAACGAAGAATAATGTTTTTGACATCTGATAAAATTTTGAGAAAAATCTAATTGACAGTTTTTTTTTTATAAAAAATAAAAATCTAAAAAAAAACATTACTCAAAGTTCGTAAAAATTGAATATCGATTCAAATATCTTTTCAAAAACTTGAAATTTAGGCTTAAAACTTATTTTTTCTTATAAGAAATATTGTTTTCAACATTCTGAAAAATTTTGAGAAAAAAAATAAAAACCTAAAAAAAAATGTATAAAAGTTGGTAAAAATTGATTTTCGACTCGAATATATTTTCCAAACTTTGAGATATTGGCTTTAATTTACTTTTATCTTTCAAAAAATCTTGTTGTCAACAAACAATTAAAGTTTGAAAAAAAATCGAATTGACAGTTTTTTTACAAAAAATAAAAACCTAAAAAAAAAAATTATAAAAGTTGTTAAAAATTGATTTTCGACTCGAATATCTTTTCCAAACTTTGAGATATTGGCTTTAATTTACTTTTTATCTTTCAAAAAATCTTGTTGTCAACAAACAATTAAAGTTTGAAAAAAATCGAATTGACAGTTTTTTTACAAAAAATAAAAACCTAAAAAAAAATTTATAAAAGTTGGTGAAAATTGATTTTCGACTCAAATATCTTTTCAAAACTTTGAGATATTGGCTTTTATTTACTTTTATCTTTCAAAAAATCTTGTTTTCAACATTCAGTTAAAGTTTGAAAAAAATCGAATTGACAGTTTTTTTACAAAAAATAAAAACGTAAAAAAAAATTATAAAAGTTGGTAAAAATTGATTTTCGACTCAAATATCTTTTCAAAACTTTGAGATATTGGCTTTAATTTTTTTCATCTTTCAAAAAATCTTGCTGTTAACATTCAATTAAAGTTTGAAAAAAATCGAATTGACAGTTTTTTTTACAAAAAATAAAACTCTAAAATAAAAACAATACTAAAACTTCGTAAAAATTTACTTTCGACTCAAATAGCTTTTCAAAACTTAAAAATATTGACTTGAAACTTATTTTATTTCACAGAAAATATTGTTTTCAATATTCAGTAATTTTTATATAAAAATCCAACAGTCCTTTTTTTCATATAAAAAATAAAATCTACAAAAAGAGTACGCAAATTTGGTAAAAATTGATACGAGTACATAAAGACAAACTTTTAAGCAAGACAAATCGACAGACGGGATGGGAAGTTATCAGTGTGGGTCGCATCCCAGCCTCTTTTTTTAAATTGTATGGTAAAAAGAACCACCCACTCAATTTTTTCAGAGTCATTCCACATCATTCAGCTTTATAGTATATAATCTTTATAATAACATTTATTTGAAGTCGATATCTGTATTGGTTCTTGAGCTATGGACGACGAAAAAAAATTCAAGAATGTACGGAAGTATGGGCGTATGGACGTACCTACACACGCATCCACAGACATATCTCTAAAAATCTTTCGACTCTAGGGACCTTGAAACGTCAAGAAATGTCAACATTTTCAGTTTGACAAATTAGACCGATTACGATAACTTCCTATGGGAAGATATACTCGTATATAGCATTTCGACGCTGCTGGTGTCGTTGTCTAAATGTATATTGGTGCCTGGGTAGACCAAGTTTTATAGCCTGAAGATCGCTTTTTGGATTGAGTCCTTTTTATTCTTGGATACGGCTCATGGAATGGCTTGCGGTAAAGGTTTGGCAAGTTATAAACAAAGAAGCTAAAGAAATTGTCAAATTTAGGAAAAAAAAATACATTAAGGCAAGATTTAGAAACGAGACTGTCGTACTTGTTGATATTCCAACAAAACAGTCAGGAAATACTAATGGTGACAATACGGCAAGATGTTTTTATAGGATGGAAATGAAAACAGCCGAGATAACAGGAATCGATATCGAATTGATAAAAGGGTTTCATATTATTTTAGAAGCCTTTGCGTCTGTGTTTTCTCTTAATATTCCAGTAAGTGTACACGTAACACTGTATCACAAGTAGCACCTTCTTGTATTCTTCCAGCTATCGAAAGAAACGTAAGAGGCTATAAATAAGGAAAACAGAATATCGAGAATTTTCAGAGCCTTTTCTGGCAAGTCTTTGGTGCATTTCGAAAACTAAGAAAAGTTAAATAGAAACAGAAGTGTAAGAGCTTTAAAATACAACATTTTATGATAAAAAAAATGTCCGTTTGTTTTTTAAATAAGAGTAAATTATAACAAACAAATATATGTATTTGCGTATTTATGTTCAATTTTAGTAAATAAATCAAAAAACAAGAAAAAAAAATCCTGACCCGCAATTTACGCCAAGCAAAATGTCCCTATTTCAGCACTAAAATACCCCACTTTAAACTTCTTTTGCTTAAATGTGAAAAACTATTAACAAAAGTGTTGTATAATTTGATTTTTAACCTCCCAAAGGAAATTATTGTAACCGGCCGATGTGTCGAATTGAAAATTTTTAACTTTCTTGACGTTCAAGGTCCCTAGAGTCGAAATAGAAGATTTTTTGAGAGAGGTCTGTGCTTATTATGTAAGTTTTTTCATCGTCCATTGCTCAAAAACAAGTGGAGATATCGACTTCATATAAATTTTGTTAGACAGATCATAATGCAGGAAGATGATGTCTGTTCAAAACATTAAGATTATGGCTTTAAAACTTATTTTATCTTATAACAAATATTATAGTTTTTTTACAAAAAATAAAAACCAAAAAAATCATTCCAAAAAGTTAGTATAAACTGGTTTTCAAAACATTGAGAGATCAAAAAATTATGTTGTGAAGAGTCATTAAAATTTTGAGAAAATTCGAATAGACAGATACTTATAAAACATAAAAACCTAAAAAAAACATTACCAAAAGTTAGTAAGCATTCATTTTCGACTCAAATATTTTTTTCAAAAAATTGAGATATTGGCTTTAAACTACTTTTATCTTTTAACATATATTGCTGTCAACTTTCAGTAAAATTTTAAGAAAAGTCTAATTGACATTTTTTTTGTTACAAAAAATAAGAACAAAACTAAAACTTTGTAAACATTTATTTTGTTGTTTCATTTGATTTACAAAACCAAAACTTTGTAAAAATTTACTTTAGACTCAAATAACTTTTCAAAAAATTGAAAATTTTGTCTTCAAACTTTTCTTATTTCACAGAAAATATACATTTAGTCTCTTTTTTTATAATTTTGTAATTTCATTTTAAATTTATCGTTTATTGCATATTAGTTCTTAACCCTGAACTTCATAGCTAAAGCATGATGTGAAAAAAATGTACTATGAATTAATTTGACAGCCCATATGAACTTTTTCTATTTCAATTGACATGTGACATTTAAATCTTTTATTTCAAGAGCTAGCCTTACCCAAGTTAACTGCTTATTTTTCACGGGCGTGTTTAATTTTCATTTTTAATTGCAAAAGTCATTAACTTCTTTGAGCTCAATACTGAATTCTAGTAGTCTGAATTATATATCGCAGTCCATACGAAAAAAAAATGCTTAAGTGAGGAAAGCTTACCAAGTAAGCAAAATAGTTTTTTAACTTTTAGCTCATTGAATTCACTTTATCATAATAGCTTTAAGCATTAATGACAATGAACCTAAGTGATTCCAATATTCAGAATACAAAATAAGATATCATTTTCAATTAACATTTCATCGAAGTCCCAATCATACCCAATTCAACGTTACATATCCTGACCTATTTTCAACTTTTCGCTTGACTTCTCCATTTAAGAGCATACACAAAAGTTTAAACAAAAAAAATATATGTAAATATTAAGTTAAAAAAATAACTACAAGTTTATGCCAATTCTCTTTCTAGTCCTTACTTTTTCACAACCAATATCTCTTATCAAAATAAGACTCCTGGAGATACTATCACGTCCAGACAGTAATTATCTTCATTCTTGGTAATTTTCAAGGAGGAGTGCTCGTTTATTGTTCTCGTTTATTGTTTAAATATTCAAGAAAACTGACCTAGTTTTCTTCTTTTTTTAATTTTGGAAGCCACACCCACGCCAGTTTACACTTCACACTTATTTTCGAAATTTTTAAATAGAATTTCAAAGTTCACCCGTGGGAGAGACGGAGATGGAGCTGGTTAGCATTGTCACTTAAGACTGCTTACGCTCAATGAACCTTATTTGCATTTCGTGAACGATCGGAAAGTTTTTCAGTTTTACATAAATGAGTCGTTCGTGATTTTGTTCATATACGCGTACCTTACACGGAGCTGAGAGTCCTCTTCAACTCTGAAAAAAGTGACAGCGAGTAACAAGTTTAAGAATCCTCACTCTACGGTGGAAATCATTAGTAGAGTGCTGGTCATTATAAAAATGGACAAAGGAAATAAGAAGGAAATTGTGATGGAGATTCTTTTTTCTTTCTATTTCAACACGTCTAAAGTCTAAAGGACATTATGTAAATTTAAGACTCAATCGTGTAAGTACACGTCCCCCCCTTCCATACCATCCCATTCCTCTATCTTCTGCCCTTGCCTCGAAATATTGTATTCTCCAGGAGTCTGGTGTGCTGTGGTGTGGTTTATGTAGGTGTCTTGAATGGAAAATGTTGTAGATTTTTGCTTTAAAACGGAAATTTAAGGGAATAGACTTTTAGCTCATGAAGTGTATAGGTATAGAATAATACATACAAGTACAACTTGAACTGAATTACGTGAGGTGAAATTCAGTTTTTGGGGGTTTATGGTCACGTTTTTGGAATATTTTATCCATGTGAATTGGCTGCAGATTGTTGAAAGTAGGAATACTTTATTGTTTTTGTTGTTTGTTTGTTTTGAAGAAATAAAATGTATTTATTTTTTTTTGTTGCAAGCAATGAGTCGTGAAAATTCTCGCTCAAAAAAAATTTATTTTACAAAGTTTTTGTTCTTTTTTTAAGCAATTTTTATGAAAAAGTGGAGAGGTTACCTTAGATACATAACACTCAGGACCTAAGTCTAAGGTACTTCAGGCACTATAATGGAACAAAATTAAGAACGAAGAGCAAAAAAGCTACGATTTGGGGAAAAAATCAATTTCAATTTAAATTCTAAGCTGCTCTGGGGAGGGAATTTTAAATTTTGGGCAATTATATCCACGTTTTCGATGAATTTTTTATTTACGTCCGAACTTTTAAATAGTGCGATTTTTTTAAAGCTACGGAAATCAGAAAGCAGTATAAACAAGAGTGTTAAACATCATAATAAAAAAGGACTGACAAAATTAAGTAAGTAAATTGGGAACAACAAGTTTGTATTTAATTTGACAAGAGTGATAATTTTTGGGAATAATTGAGTTTTTCCATACTCCCATAATTTAAGCGCTGTCTTTCCCCTGTTTTTCAAAGCTTTAGTGTTTCGAGGAAACCATTGGCTTAAAATTTTCATGCATACACCATTTTGCTGAAGTTCATTTGGAAATTGCAGGTCCAATAAAAAATTTTAAAATCGACTCACTAATTCATCTCGAGTTTTGTCTATAGAAATTTTACTTTTTTGGAATTTTATAAAAATATAAAAATACAAGGATATCAATTATATTTCACAATATTTTACAAGGAAGTATCTAACAACAAATATTCCCTAACACCAACAGAACGCTTGGTGGATTGAGTAGTACAGGTTTTTTAAATCAACAGAATCAAGCCAAGTTGATTTTGTGATCAGTAAATCTGGAAAGCCTAATAAGCAAATAACGACGTTGAAGATTGAGTTCTTGTATTTATTTAACGGACTTTAAAGCCTTTTAGCCTTAAATCTTAATTCAATGTATGAAGTAATGTCATCAGTGGTATATACTGGCTGAAAAATCGACGTAGAAACGACAAAATCTGGACTTAAAATCAACACTACGGGCTACACAGCAACAATACTTTTCAATGTACTTCAACGACTAATACGTTTTTTTTTTTTTCAAATCAATTTGTTTTGCACCAGTGGCGCTACAGTTCTGTGTGTACTAGGGGCCTTACCCGAAAAACTTCTATATCTAGTTCGGTCCCTAGCTAGATGTCTCCAGTTTGGGGATCCAAATTGGGTGAGGCCACTTTTAAAGCGCCCACCCGATCGGTGATCTTGTGGCTCTTCGAAGTCTTGCGCTCTTCATTACGCAGCCCATCATTCGTTGGACTTGTACCCTTCTGGCTAAGTCTACGTCGCTCTACAGACCGTAAAGCTCCTCGTTCCATCTCTCATTTACTAACCTTCTATGCATACGGGACCGTAGATCACACGAAGAACTTTTCTCTCGAAACGACCCAAGGTGCTTTCATCCGCTTTTGTCATAGTCCATGCTTCTGCACCGTATAGCAGGGCGGGGATGATGAGGGTTTAAATAGCGACACTTAAGAGAGGGCTTTGCTACTCAAATGATTTCTTAGCCCAAAAGAAACAGCGGTTAGCAAGAGTTATTTTTCGTTTGATATCAGCGCTGGTATTGTTTTCTGCGGTTACAGCGGAGCCTTGGTAGACGAAGTCCATAACTACCTCAAAGTTATGTCTGTCGATTGTGACGTTTTGACCAAGGCGTCGGTGTTGTAAGCCTTTGCTTGTGATTTGTTTTGCCCTCATTAACTGTTAAAAACCCATTTTTGCCGACTCTGACTCAATAGTCACGAAAGCCCCATTGACATCACACTGATTTCTTCCAGTTATGTCAATGTGATCAGCATATGCTAGTAATTCGACAGACTTTTGAAAGATAGTGCCGCTAGTGTTGACGTGAGAGCTCTGCACTATTCTTTCAAGTACGATATTAAAAAAAATCGTATGACAGCGTATTTTTGGACATCGAAAGGTTCTGTTAAGTTGTTTCCAATCTTTATGGAGCATCGTGAATTCTCCATTTTCATCGACGAGTTCGGCAGGGATGCCAAAACTAGACATGGCTTTATACAGCTCGTCCCTGTAGTTGCTTTCAAATGCGGCCTTGAAATCGATGAAAAGATGGTGGGTGTCAATTTGATGTTATTGGCTTTTTTCCAGGTAAAACCACACTCATAAGGACCTATCAGGTTGCTTACGATGAGCCTTAGACGTTAAAGGCGGAGAAGATTTTGTAAACGATGTTTAGTACACTGAAGCCTCTATGGTTGGTGCAGTTTAGAGGGTCTCTTTTTTTCAATCTGGCAAACAGTAACTAAGGTTGCACTCATCGGACTTCAGGTTAGATATTGCAATATTTACTTCGTCTAGAGTTGGGAGGGCGGATTGTTTGCTTTCGTCGTCTATGTTAAAAGGATTATACTGCCTGACAGCGGAATTCGGTCGTCGTCGCCATTATACAGTCTGCAGAAGTGCACCTTCCATATCCTAAATATTGACTGCGTTTTCCACTATGATGTTTCCATTTCGTTTTTGCAGCCTTCGGTTCGAGGTTTATAGACTTGTGAATTTCGTTTTTTCTGCTTCTAAAACTTTTGCACTTCGTTCCTGCTTTTGAACTTTTTAACATTTTTGACCGCAAGCTTCTCATGCTCTCTCTCTTTTTCGCTCTCAGAAGTCGGTGTTCGTCTCGCCTCTTTTGCTTGTAGAGCTCATAGAGCTCATGAGCAGCTCTCGTCCTTCTTGCAGCGTCGCTTTGCGTGTCTGTTGTTTAGCTTCATTTGGCAGGGGTTCCTTGTTTGTGGCTGCTTGAAAGCCAGAACGTCAAAGCCGTCTTCTCTGATTGCATCTTGGCAATGTTACCACTGGTTCTCAATTCATTGTGTTGGCGGAAGAGAATTTCGAGAGATATCACTTGTAACTCGGTCGGAGCAGGATTTGCGAATCTCTTATGATTGTAGCAGTCCGACTTTTTACCTTCTCCCAGCATATCCCTGTTTTGCCCGAAGTGCTACCTTGAAGACTGTAGATTGATCTGGAGAACTCCAAGTTCTTTTGTTGATGTTGAGGTGTGGGAAACGGGTACTATCTACCATGACATTTAATTGGCATTAAAACCACCAATGACACTTTTAAGATCGTACCTACGATACTGCTCATATAATGTCTAAGAGCTGGAAGAACATATCCTTGGTGTTGTCATCCTTCTCTTCTGTGGGGGGCGTGCGCCCATATCTTAATGTTGCTAAACTTAGCCTTGATGCGGATGGTCATGAGATGCTCGTTGATGCACCTATAGCCGTAGACTTGTTGCCTTAGTCTGGCTCCAATGTCAAAGCCGCATCGAAATAATCGCTTTTGGTTTTCTCGGAAGTAGGCACCATAGTAAATACCGTAGTTTGTCAGCCTCTTTTTGTCCGGCCCATCCCATCGTATTTCCTGGATGGCTGTGACGTCTGCTTTATAGCAGAATCTGGCCTCCGCTAACTCTTCACATGGTCTGTTAACATTCCACGTGCATATACAAAGTCCGTTGTCCTTAATTCGTTTACGTAGGTTGTCAACAGTTAATCCGTTCGTATCCGACGTTGGTTGGTGCTACACAACATAACCCCCAACTTAGAGGGCCATATCCTTAGTATAATTCCAAGGGCGAGAAACAGCATAAACACATATTGAAAATCTCACCCACATTAGTTTTTTAGTTTGTAGCATATTTCAAAAACCCTTTTATATAAACAGTACAATCTGTTAGCAGGATTCAGGAAATTTACGACAAAAAGAAGTTAAAAGAAAAACGTATACGCCCCAGTTTATTTTATTTACAGAAATGTGTCTGTGTCTTATGAAATTTGCCGTTCTCTCTTTATGCAAATTATTTTATTTACAGGAAAATTAACAAAGCACGAGTTTTAATGATTTTATGTTGAACAACATTTTGGGATTCATCAAAATTTGTTCTGATTGACAAAACTTTGATGGAAGAGTCAAAACAATCCAACGTTATATCGTTTGTGTTCATTTTTGTATGTATTATTTTCAATTTAACGCAATGTCAACCTTTATTATAATCTCAAAATCCAGTTTTTTTAAAAATATATATTCCTTATTAATACAACAAACGAACCTGGAATGAATAAGGATATTTTGGTTTAAAGGAAATTTTTATAAAATGGAATACTCAATTTTACCATTCTGATGCATAAAATAATTTGTTTTCAAAGTCAGTCCTTTTTGTTTTTAAAATATAATTTCATCCGGAAATTTGTCCTTTCCGAAAATAATAGCCTTTCTCTTGGCATTATTTTCGGCCACCAGAGAAAATTCAAATGTGAAAATCAAATTATCACCAAATTCAATCACATTAGCTCTGTCCCCTGCCGCAGCGCCACGGCTACTCACCCCAAACTCTCAAACTCGATGACCATCATCAAGGACCAGGAGCACAGAATAAAATACGAGTACGTTGGGATGGACATATATGTGATTTTGTCCCCAATGCACACTGTTATGCTTGATTTAATCGGTTCATTTCCATTCAGTGAATGCAAATATCCTCGGATATGGTTCTCCCAGTTGGATGGCCAAAACAGGAACAAACCGAAATGCCACATACGTATTTTCAAGAGTAACCCAGAAAAGGAACAAATCCGTATAACCCTGTCCACAGTCGGTCCACAACACACCAACGCTCGCATCGTCCTCCAACAATATCCTACAATGTCCCTGTCGACTTTTGTGTGTCAACGCTCACGCATACAAAATCAAAATCGAAATGCAGTCAGGTTTGATTACAACACCTTTCCGCACAAAACGTGATCCAATTACAAATAAAATGAGCTTCCGCGAAAAATAATGCAGTGAAAAAAGAAAAACAAAACTCCAATCATCCTGCATTCCATCGCCGCCCAACCGCGCCACCGTGGCCACCATCCCATAGCAGGTACCTAACTACCTACAAGGAATCTGGACTCACTCAATGGGAAATATTGGACTCAAGCCACCCCACTCCCTTTTCCAAAGCAGGGTGTGAGTTTAATGCATACGAATAGTTGGAAAATGCAAATGCGATATCCCATTCAATCTACTTAACCTACAAAAGAACGAAAGCCTTTTACAAACTTTGGTGTCAAAGCATGTTTGCGTAAGTAGATCGCCTAGTTTAATCGAGCAATTTTTTTTCAACCACCCTCTCAAACTACTAATTCCAACTTGCCAGGCAAATTGGCAAAGCTCTTGCATTCTATTGAAGTCCTTAGAGAAAGCGGCTCCGAGGCGCGGTGCGCCGGTAGTAGTGTCGGTAGCAATCACAAAGGAGCCTTCCCAATGAATGGAAAACTTTTTTTCCCCAAAGGAGCTCACTCCTCCACCTCTTTGAATCGCACAACATCGACAACAAAAAAAGTTGTAAAATATCGAACCGATATTCACTTTTGATCCTTGAAGAGCCTATACAGCCTCCACAAACGATGCCGATGGTAACACTACTGCTTCTGCTGCTGGTTGGCTTTGGCGGATGTGCGGCATTGGTATTCCACTCAAGTGTTGTCGTCAATGACTTCGATGAAGGTTTCGAGAGGTACCATTTTTATGCTTTCGCTCTTCAGTCAAGTTTCCTTGGGTGCATTGTGCACATTTTGCTGCCAACTCAGAAGCGCCGACAGCGTTTTTGTTGCTTTCGCTAAGAGGTGCTGTAATCTCGAAAATAAAAAGGAATTATTGTAAACACCGATATGAAAAAGGTTAATGGTAAGTACCAAATCTTTTGTGTTGTTCTCCAAAAATAAATTATTCCTCGAGGACTCGAGGAGGGAAAGAAAAGTTAAATTGTTTGAAAAAAATAAACCACCAAGAAGTAAGGATTGCAATAGGAAGGACTAAGGTAGGTGCTTAAAGGATAAAAAGGTTTTTGTTAAGAAAAGGCAACATCAAGGTACTTTTTTTAAAAGTCAAATAGAGACAAATCTTTAAGAAATATTTTTATTGTGTTCAGTCAACATAATGGACTTTCAATTTTAGTCAAAGGGATTTTTTAAACGTAAGTGTAAAGGTTGTTAATTCAGGTGTCATTAATTTCAAACTTGAAAGTGTTTTATTATTTTTATTTTTATTTATTATTATTGAATTTTTTAAACTAATTTTTTGAATTCACTTAAAATATATACCTAAATTAACTTCTGACTTAAAACTAAATATATTTTCAATTTGATATTAATACTTAAACTTAAATTTAAATGTAAAACTTAAAGTCTAAACTTGAATTAAACAATAACATTCTAAAATGCAAATAAGAAAACATTGCGAGTATAGCTTAAAATGTCAAGATTCTAAAATTGTACTAAAATTCTTAAACTTTCAAATTTGCCACCACTAAAAATCATCGGCCATCTTTTAATGCAACAAGAAATGTAATTAAACTTAGAAAACACGAAAGAGAAAGAAGAAAATAAAATAAGGATCGGGCATTCAAGCACTGACCACCTTACCGAAAAGTTTAACTTCGTTTTTTTTCTTGCGTGCTTTTTCTGAAATCCGCTCCACCGTCGTCGCTCTTTTTTATTGGTCGAATTATCCGAAGACCTTTTTAGTTTGGAAGTAAGTAAAAAAATTGATTATCTGCGAAGATTTGCTAATTAGATCATTCGCGATTAAAATCTTAGCAGAGCGAGTGAAAAAAGCTTTGCTCGTACAGAAACCTTACTTCACTAACCTTTAACTTCAGTTGCCAATATACAGAAAAACCCAAAATTTTGTTATTTATAATAAATAATACTTATTCCTTTTCTAATTCGACAGGGGACCATTTTATATTTTCTGTCCGATCTTTCAATTCTTTGGAGAACATCTCGCTTTGGGTTGTTTTGATAGCAAGAGTTCGAGATGCTTCCAACGCAAAAACCCTTAATGGTTCGGTGAGTTTCGAGGCAGTCACTACTGCAATGCTAATTTGTGACTTTTTTCTGGCCAGACTCACTGCTCGGAGATTGGTTTTTGTAACGAAGCCACCACGCTATTAATCGAATGACCTTGTGTAAGCTCATGATCTTGTGAATAATCATGCTTGTGAGTTCATCTGCTACTTGAATAGTGCGATCTTAAAATTATTAGACCGTTCCACCAGACATCTAAGAATTCCATAATTGATGGATATACGCACGGGTTGCCAAATCAGCAGGATTGTGCTGTGTTGGGACGACATGAGGCCAACAATCGCTGCTAATTAATCGTTGTATTTCGGATACTCGATTTTAAAGAAATGTTGTCCAAATTGATGGAGTT